>NW_027179647.1:0-63365 GCF_036669935.1 Montipora foliosa | reverse complement strand
CGGTCACCCAGCGAAGTACTACTCTCGCCCTACAGGATTTGACTGCGGGGATCGGACGGGAACCGGACTTTTGCCTGTGGTATGGTCGTAGACGGAAGAATACAAGCTCTAGTTGTATGTGTGATTTGTTTTCGTCTATCCAACCCAGAAATCGAGTGAAGTCCCACCTTGAGATCCCGTCTGACTGCATAGGATTGTAAATTAATAGGCCGTCAACCAGTTACATTGTGGCGACAACTTTAACATTTGTCGCCGCGCGAAAATTCAGTGCTCATGCAATGTGGACAAGCAAGAAAATAACAACTCATGAATCAACCATAAACTAAAAGCAATCAATAAAGTAGAAGCCTACAACACGAGAATTCCCAAGCGGTCCACCCAGCGAAGTACTACCTCGCCCTACAGGATTTGACTGCGGGGATCGGACGGGACCCGGTTTTTTGCCTGTGGTATGGTCGTAGACGGAAGAATACAAGCTCTAGTTGTATGTGTGATTTGTTTTCGTCTAGCCAAGCGAGAAAGCGAGTGAAAACCCCCCCTTGCCTTCCCTTCAGACTGCAAAGAATGTTCAATTAATAGGCCATCAACCAGTTACATTGTGACGACAACTTTAACATTTGTCGCGCGCGAAAATTCAGTGCTCATGCAATGTGGACAAGCAAGAAAATAACAACTCATGAATCAACCATAAACTAAAAGCAATCAATAAAGTAGAAGCCTACAACACGAGGAATTCCCAAGCGGTCACCCAGCGAAGTACTACTCTCGCCCTACAGGATTTGACTGCGGGGATCGGACGGGACCCGTTTTTTATGCCTGTGGTATGGTCGTAGACGGAAGAATACAAGCTCTAGTTGTATGTGTATTTGTTTTCGTCTAGCCAAGCGAGAAAGCGAGTGAAAACCCCCCTTGCCTTCCCTTCAGACTGCAAAGAATGTTCAATTAATAGGCCATCAACCAGTTACATTGTGACGACAACTTTAACATTTGTCGCGCGCGAAAATTCAGTGCTCATGCAATGTGGACAAGCAAGAAAATAACAACTCATGAATCAACCATAAACTAAAAGCAATCAATAAAGTAGAAGCCTACAACACGAGGAATTCCCAAGCGGTCACCCAGCGAAGTACTACTCTCGCCCTACAGGATTTGACTGCGGGGATCGGACGGGACCCGGTTTTTTGCCTGTGGTATGGTCGTAGACGGAAGAATACAAGCTCTAGTTGTATGTGTGATTTGTTTTCGTCTAGCCAAGCGAGAAAGCGAGTGAAAACCCCCCTTGCCTTCCCTTCAGACTGCAAAGAATGTTCAATTAATAGGCCATCAACCAGTTACATTGTGACGACAACTTTAACATTTGTCGCGCGCGAAAATTCAGTGCTCATGCAATGTGGACAAGCAAGAAAATAACAACTCATGAATCAACCATAAACTAAAGCAATCAATAAAGTAGAAGCCTACAACACGAGGAATTCCCAAGCGGTCACCCAGCGAAGTACTACTCTCGCCCTACAGGATTTGACTGCGGGGATCGGACGGGACCCGGTTTTTTGCCTGTGGTATGGTCGTAGACGGAAGAATACAAGCTCTAGTTGTATGTGTGATTTGTTTTCGTCTAGCCAAGCGAGAAAGCGAGTGAAAACCCCCCTTGCCTTCCCTTCAGACTGCAAAGAATGTTCAATTAATAGGCCATCAACCAGTTACATTGTGACGACAACTTTAACATTTGTCGCGCGCGAAAATTCAGTGCTCATGCAATGTGGACAAGCAAGAAAATAACAACTCATGAAACAACACAAAACAAGCAATCAATAAAGTAGAAGCCTACAACACGAGGAATTCCCAAGCGGTCACCCAGCGAAGTACTACTCTCGCCCTACAGGATTTGACTGCGGGGATCGGACGGGACCCGGTTTTTTGCCTGTGGTATGGTCGTAGACGGAAGAATACAAGCTCTAGTTGTATGTGTGATTTGTTTTCGTCTAGCCAAGCGAGAAAGCGAGTGAAAACCCCCCTTGCCTTCCCTTCAGACTGCAAAGAATGTTCAATTAATAGGCCATCAACCAGTTACATTGTGACGACAACTTTAACATTTTGTCGCGCGCGAAAATTCAGTGCTCATGCAATGTGGACAAGCAAGAAAATAACAACTCATGAATCAACCATAAACTAAAAGCAATCAATAAAGTAGAAGCCTACAACACGAGGAATTCCCAAGCGGTCACCCAGCGAAGTACTACTCTCGCCCTACAGGATTTGACTGCGGGGATCGGACGGGACCCGGTTTTTTGCCTGTGGTATGGTCGTAGACGGAAGAATACAAGCTCTAGTTGTATGTGTGATTTGTTTTCGTCTAGCCAAGCGAGAAAGCGAGTGAAAACCCCCCTTGCCTTCCCTTCAGACTGCAAAGAATGTTCAATTAATAGGCCATCAACCAGTTACATTGTGACGACAACTTTAACATTTGTCGCGCGCGAAAATTCAGTGCTCATGCAATGTGGACAAGCAAGAAAATAACAACTCATGAATCAACCATAAACTAAAAGCAATCAATAAAGTAGAAGCCTACAACACGAGGAATTCCCAAGCGGTCACCCAGCGAAGTACTACTCTCGCCCTACAGGATTTGACTGCGGGGATCGGACGGGACCCGGTTTTTTGCCTGTGGTATGGTCGTAGACGGAAGAATACAAGCTCTAGTTGTATGTGTGATTTGTTTTCGTCTAGCCAAGCGAGAAAGCGAGTGAAAACCCCCCTTGCCTTCCCTTCAGACTGCAAAGAATGTTCAATTAATAGGCCATCAACCAGTTACATTGTGACGACAACTTTAACATTTGTCGCGCGCGAAAATTCAGTGCTCATGCAATGTGGACAAGCAAGAAAATAACAACTCATGAATCAACCATAAACTAAAAGCAATCAATAAAGTAGAAGCCTACAACACGAGGAATTCCCAAGCGGTCACCCAGCGAAGTACTACTCTCGCCCTACAGGATTTGACTGCGGGGATCGGACGGGACCCGGTTTTTTGCCTTTTGTATGGTCGTAGACGGAAGAATACAAGCTCTAGTTGTATGTGTGATTTGTTTTCGTCTAGCCAAGCGAGAAAGCGAGTGAAAACCCCCCTTGCCTTCCCTTCAGACTGCAAAGAATGTTCAATTAATAGGCCATCAACCAGTTACATTGTGACGACAACTTTAACATTTGTCGCGCGCGAAAATTCAGTGCTCATGCAATGTGGACAAGCAAGAAAATAACAACTCATGAATCAACCATAAACTAAAAGCAATCAATAAAGTAGAAGCCTACAACACGAGGAATTCCCAAGCGGTCACCCAGCGAAGTACTACTCTCGCCCTACAGGATTTGACTGCGGGGATCGGACGGGACCCGGTTTTTTGCCTGTGGTATGGTCGTAGACGGAAGAATACAAGCTCTAGTTGTATGTGTGATTTGTTTTCGTCTAGCCAAGCGAGAAAGCGAGTGAAAACCCCCCTTGCCTTCCCTTCAGACTGCAAAGAATGTTCAATTAATAGGCCATCAACCAGTTACATTGTGACGACAACTTTAACATTTGTCGCGCGCGAAAATTCAGTGCTCATGCAATGTGGACAAGCAAGAAAATAACAACTCATGAATCAACCATAAACTAAAAGCAATCAATAAAGTAGAAGCCTACAACACGAGGAATTCCCAAGCGGTCACCCAGCGAAGTACTACTCTCGCCCTACAGGATTTGACTGCGGGGATCGGACGGGACCCGGTTTTTTGCCTGTGGTATGGTCGTAGACGGAAGAATACAAGCTCTAGTTGTATGTGTGATTTGTTTTCGTCTAGCCAAGCGAGAAAGCGAGTGAAAACCCCCCTTGCCTTCCCTTCAGACTGCAAAGAATGTTCAATTAATAGGCCATCAACCAGTTACATTGTGACGACAACTTTAACATTTGTCGCGCGCGAAAATTCAGTGCTCATGCAATGTGGACAAGCAAGAAAATAACAACTCATGAATCAACCATAAACTAAAAGCAATCAATAAAGTAGAAGCCTACAACACGAGGAATTCCCAAGCGGTCACCCAGCGAAGTACTACTCTCGCCCTACAGGATTTGACTGCGGGGATCGGACGGGACCCGGTTTTTTGCCTGTGGTATGGTCGTAGACGGAAGAATACAAGCTCTAGTTGTATGTGTGATTTGTTTTCGTCTAGCCAAGCGAGAAAGCGAGTGAAAACCCCCTTGCCTTCCCTTCAGACTGCAAAGAATGTTCAATTAATAGGCCATCAACCAGTTACATTGTGACGACAACTTTAACATTTGTCGCGCGCGAAAATTCAGTGCTCATGCAATGTGGACAAGCAAGAAAATAACAACTCATGAATCAACCATAAACTAAAAGCAATCAATAAAGTAGAAGCCTACAACACGAGGAATTCCCAAGCGGTCACCCAGCGAAGTACTACTCTCGCCCTACAGGATTTGACTGCGGGGATCGGACGGGACCCGGTTTTTTGCCTGTGGTATGGTCGTAGACGGAAGAATACAAGCTCTAGTTGTATGTGTGATTTGTTTTCGTCTAGCCAAGCGAGAAAGCGAGTGAAAACCCCCCTTGCCTTCCCTTCAGACTGCAAAGAATGTTCAATTAATAGGCCATCAACCAGTTACATTGTGACGACAACTTTAACATTTGTCGCGCGCGAAAATTCAGTGCTCATGCAATGTGGACAAGCAAGAAAATAACAACTCATGAATCAACCATAAACTAAAAGCAATCAATAAAGTAGAAGCCTACAACACGAGGAATTCCCAAGCGGTCACCCAGCGAAGTACTACTCTCGCCCTACAGGATTTGACTGCGGGGATCGGACGGGACCCGGTTTTTTGCCTGTGGTATGGTCGTAGACGGAAGAATACAAGCTCTAGTTGTATGTGTGATTTGTTTTCGTCTAGCCAAGCGAGAAAGCGAGTGAAAACCCCCCTTGCCTTCCCTTCAGACTGCAAAGAATGTTCAATTAATAGGCCATCAACCAGTTACATTGTGACGACAACTTTAACATTTGTCGCGCGCGAAAATTCAGTGCTCATGCAATGTGGACAAGCAAGAAAATAACAACTCATGAATCAACCATAAACTAAAAGCAATCAATAAAGTAGAAGCCTACAACACGAGGAATTCCCAAGCGGTCACCCAGCGAAGTACTACTCTCGCCCTACAGGATTTGACTGCGGGGATCGGACGGGACCCGTTTTTTATGCCTGTGGTATGGTCGTAGACGGAAGAATACAAGCTCTAGTTGTATGTGTGATTTGTTTTCGTCTAGCCAAGCGAGAAAGCGAGTGAAAACCCCCCTTGCCTTCCCTTCAGACTGCAAAGAATGTTCAATTAATAGGCCATCAACCAGTTACATTGTGACGACAACTTTAACATTTGTCGCGCGCGAAAATTCAGTGCTCATGCAATGTGGACAAGCAAGAAAATAACAACTCATGAATCAACCATAAACTCAAAGCAATCAATAAAGTAGAAGCCTACAACACGAGGAATTCCCAAGCGGTCACCCAGCGAAGTACTACTCTCGCCCTACAGGATTTGACTGCGGGGATCGGACGGGACCCGGTTTTTTGCCTGTGGTATGGTCGTAGACGGAAGAATACAAGCTCTAGTTGTATGTGTGATTTGTTTTCGTCTAGCCAAGCGAGAAAGCGAGTGAAAACCCCCCTTGCCTTCCCTTCAGACTGCAAAGAATGTTCAATTAATAGGCCATCAACCAGTTACATTGTGACGACAACTTTAACATTTGTCGCGCGCGAAAATTCAGTGCTCATGCAATGTGGACAAGCAAGAAAATAACAACTCATGAATCAACCATAAACTAAAAGCAATCAATAAAGTAGAAGCCTACAACACGAGGAATTCCCAAGCGGTCACCCAGCGAAGTACTACTCTCGCCCTACAGGATTTGACTGCGGGGATCGGACGGGACCCGGTTTTTTGCCTGTGGTATGGTCGTAGACGGAAGAATACAAGCTCTAGTTGTATGTGTGATTTGTTTCGTCTAGCCAAGCGAGAAAGCGAGTGAAAACCCCCCTTGCCTTCCCTTCAGACTGCAAAGAATGTTCAATTAATAGGCCATCAACCAGTTACATTGTGACGACAACTTTAACATTTGTCGCGCGCGAAAATTCAGTGCTCATGCAATGTGGACAAGCAAGAAAATAACAACTCATGAATCAACCATAAACTAAAAGCAATCAATAAAGTAGAAGCCTACAACACGAGGAATTCCCAAGCGGTCACCCAGCGAAGTACTACTCTCGCCCTACAGGATTTGACTGCGGGGATCGGACGGGACCGGTTTTTTGCCTGTGGTATGGTCGTAGACGGAAGAATACAAGCTCTAGTTGTATGTGTGATTTGTTTTCGTCTAGCCAAGCGAGAAAGCGAGTGAAAACCCCCTTGCCTTCCCTTCAGACTGCAAAGAATGTTCAATTAATAGGCCATCAACCAGTTACATTGTGACGACAACTTTAACATTTGTCGCGCGCGAAAATTCAGTGCTCATGCAATGTGGACAAGCAAGCAAATACACTCTCTTGAATCAACGAGAAACTAACAGCAATCAATAAAGTAGAAGCCTACAACACGAGGAATTCCCAAGCGGTCACCCAGCGAAGTACTACTCTCGCCCTACAGGATTTGACTGCGGGGATCGGACGGGACCCGGTTTTTTGCCTGTGGTATGGTCGTAGACGGAAGAATACAAGCTCTAGTTGTATGTGTGATTTGTTTTCGTCTAGCCAAGCGAGAAAGCGAGTGAAAACCCCCTTGCCTTCCCTTCAGACTGCAAAGAATGTTCAATTAATAGGCCATCAACCAGTTACATTGTGACGACAACTTTAACATTTGTCGCGCGCGAAAATTCAGTGCTCATGCAATGTGGACAAGCAAGAAAATAACAACTCATGAATCAACCATAAACTAAAAGCAATCAATAAAGTAGAAGCCTACAACACGAGGAATTCCCAAGCGGTCACCCAGCGAAGTACTACTCTCGCCCTACAGGATTTGACTGCGGGGATCGGACGGGACCCGGTTTTTTGCCTGTGGTATGGTCGTAGACGGAAGAATACAAGCTCTAGTTGTATGTGTGATTTGTTTTCGTCTAGCCAAGCGAGAAAGCGAGTGAAAACCCCCCTTGCCTTCCCTTCAGACTGCAAAGAATGTTCAATTAATAGGCCATCAACCAGTTACATTGTGACGACAACTTTAACATTTGTCGCGCGCGAAAATTCAGTGCTCATGCAATGTGGACAAGCAAGAAAATAACAACTCATGAATCAACCATAAACTAAAAGCAATCAATAAAGTAGAAGCCTACAACACGAGGAATTCCCAAGCGGTCACCCAGCGAAGTACTACTCTCGCCCTACAGGATTTGACTGCGGGGATCGGACGGGACCCGGTTTTTTGCCTGTGGTATGGTCGTAGACGGAAGAATACAAGCTCTAGTTGTATGTGTGATTTGTTTTCGTCTAGCCAAGCGAGAAAGGCGAGTGAAAACCCCCCTTGCCTTCCCTTCAGACTGCAAAGAATGTTCAATTAATAGGCCATCAACCAGTTACATTGTGACGACAACTTTAAACATTTGTCGCGCGCGAAATTCAGTGCTCATGCAATGTGGACAAGCAAGAAAATAACAACTCATGAATCAACCATAAACTAAAAGCAATCAATAAAGTAGAAGCCTACAACACGAGGAATTCCCAAGCGGTCACCCAGCGAAGTACTACTCTCGCCCTACAGGATTTGACTGCGGGGATCGGACGGGACCCGGTTTTTGCCTGTGGTATGGTCGTAGACGGAAGAATACAAGCTCTAGTTGTATGTGTGATTTGTTTTCGTCTAGCCAAGCGAGAAAGCGAGTGAAAACCCCCCTTGCCTTCCCTTCAGACTGCAAAGAATGTTCAATTAATAGGCCATCAACCAGTTACATTGTGACGACAACTTTAACATTTGTCGCGCGCGAAAATTCAGTGCTCATGCAATGTGGACAAGCAAGAAAATAACAACTCATGAATCAAGCTCAACTAAAAGCAATCAATAAAGTAGAAGCCTACAACACGAGGAATTCCCAAGCGGTCACCCAGCGAAGTACTACTCTCGCCCTACAGGATTTGACTGCGGGGATCGGACGGGACCCGGTTTTTTGCCTGTGGTATGGTCGTAGACGGAAGAATACAAGCTCTAGTTGTATGTGTGATTTGTTTTCGTCTAGCCAAGCGAGAAAGCGAGTGAAAACCCCCCTTGCCTTCCCTTCAGACTGCAAAGAATGTTCAATTAATAGGCCATCAACCAGTTACATTGTGACGACAACTTTAACATTTGTCGCGCGCGAAAATTCAGTGCTCATGCAATGTGGACAAGCAAGAAAATAACAACTCATGAATCAACCATAAACTAAAAGCAATCAATAAAGTAGAAGCCTACAACACGAGGAATTCCCAAGCGGTTCACCCAGCGAAGTACTACTCTCGCCCTACAGGATTTGACTGCGGGGATCGGACGGGACCCGGTTTTTTGCCTGTGGTATGGTCGTAGACGGAAGAATACAATCTCTAGGTGTAGGTGTGATTTGTTTTCGGCTAGCCAAGCGAGAAAGCGAGTGAAAACCCCCCTTGCCTTCCCTTCAGACTGCAAAGAATGTTCAAGGAAGAGGCCATCAACCAGTTACATTGTGACGACAACTTTAACATTTGTCGCGCGCGAAAATTCAGTGCTCATGCAATGTGGACAAGCAAGAAAATAACAACTCATGAATCAACCATAAACTAAAAGCAATCAATACAGTAGAAGCCTACAACACGAGTAATAACCAAGAGGTCACCAAGCGAAGTACTACTCTCGCCCTACAGGATTTGACTGCGGGGATCGGACGGGACCCCGTTTTTTGCCTGTGGTATGGTCGTAGACTGTAGATTTCAAGCTGTTTTTGTATGTGTGATTTGTGTTCGTCCTTTCTAGCGAGAAAGCGAGTGAAAACCCCCCTTGCCTTCCCTTCAGACTGCAAAGAATGTTCTATTAATAGGCCATCAACAAGTTACATTGTGACGACAACTTTAACATTTGTCGCGCGCGAAAATTCAGTTCTCATTCAATGCGGACATGCTAGAAAATAACAACTCATGAATCAACCATAAACTAAAAGCAATCAATAAAGTAGAAGCCTACAACACGAGGAATTCCCAAGCGGTCACCCAGCGAAGTACTACTCTCGCCCTACAGGATTTGACTGCGGGGATCGGACGGGACCCGGTTTTTTGCCTGTGGTTATGGTCGTAGACGGAAGAATAGCAAGCTCTAGTTGTATGTGTGATTTCTTTTCGTCTAGCCAAGCGAGAAAGCGAGTGAAAACCCCCCTTGCCTTCCCTTCAGACTGCAAAGAATGTTCAATTAATGGGCCATCAACCAGTTACATTGTGACGACAACTTTAACATTTGTCGCGCGCGAAAATTCAGTGCTCATGCAATGTGGACAAGCAAGAAAATAAACAACTCATGAATCACCATAACTAAAAGCAATCAATAAAGTAGAAGCCTACAACACGAGGAATTCCCAAGCGGTCACCCAGCGAAGTACTACTCTCGCCCTACAGAATTTGACTGCGGGGATCGGACGGGACCCGGTTTTTTTGCCTGTGGTATGGTCCGTAGACGGAAGAATACAAGCTCTAGTTGTATGTGTGATTTGTTTTCGTCTAGCCAAGCGAGAAAGCGAGTGAAAACCCCCTTGCCTACCCTTCAGACCTGCAAAGAATGTTCAATTAATAGGCCATCACCAGTTACATTGTGACGACAACTTTAACATTTGTCGTCGCGCGAAAATTCAGGTGCTCATGGCAATGTGGACAAGCAAGAAAATAACAACTCATGAATCAACCATAAACTAAAAGCAATCAATAAAGGAGAAGCCTACAACACGAGCATTCCCAAGCGGTCCACCCAGCGAAGTACTACTCTCGCCCTACAGGATTTGACTGGCGGGGATCGGACGGGGCCCGGTTTGGTGCCTGTGGTATGGTCGTAGGCGGGGGGATACAAGCTCTAGTTGTATGTGTGATTTGTTTTCGTCTAGCCAAGCGAGAAAGCGAGTGAAAACCCCCCTTGCCTTCCCTTCAGACTGCAAAGAATGTTCAATTAATAGGCCATCAACCAGTTACATTGTGACGACAACTTTAACATTTGTCGCGCGCGAAAATTCAGTGCTCATGCAATGTGTACAAGCAAGAAAATAACACCTCATGAATCAACGACACACTAAAAGCAATCAATAAAGTAGAAGCCTATACCACGAGGAATTCCCAAGCGGTCACCCAGCGAAGTACTCCTCTCGCCCTACAGGATTTGACTGCGGGGATCGGACGGGACCCGTTTTTTGCCTGTGGTATGGCCCGTAGACGGAAGAATACAAGCTCTAGTTGTATGTGTGATTTGTTTTCGTCTAGCCAAGCGAGAAAGCGAGTGAAAACCCCCTTGCCTTCCCTTCAGACTGCAAAGAATGTTCAACTAATAGCCCATTAACCACTTACATTGTGACAACCACATCAACATTTGTCCCGCGCGCAAATTCAGTGCTCATGCAATGTGGACAAGCAGAAAATAACAACTAATGAATCAACCATAAACTAAAAGCAATCAATAAAGTAGAAGCCTACAACACGAGGAATTCCCACGCGGTCACCCAGCGAAGTACTACTCTCGCCCTACAGGATTTGACTGCGGGGATCGGACGGGACCCGGTTTTTTGCCTGTGGTATGGTCGTAGACGGAAGAATACAAGCTCTAGTTGTATGTGTGATTTGTTTTCGTCTAGCCAAGCGAGAAAGCGAGTGAAAACCCCCTTGCCTTCCCTTCAGACTGCAAAGAATGTTCAATTAATAGGCCATCAACCAGTTTACATTGTGACGACAACTTAAGATTTGTCGCGCGCGAAAATTCAGTGCTCATGCAATGTGGACAAGCAAGAAAATAACAACTCATGAATCAACCATAAACTAAAAGCAATCAATAAAGTAGAAGCCTACAACACGAGGAATTCCCAAGCGGTCACCCAGCGAAATACTACTCTCGCACGACAGGATTTGACTGCGGGGATCGGACGGGACCCGGTTTTTTGCCTGTGGTATGGTCGTAGACGGAAGAATACAGGAGCTCTAGTATTGTAGGTGATGATTTGTTTTCGTGTCTAGCCAAGCGAATGAAAGCGAGTGAAAACCGCCCCCTTAGCCTTCCCTTCAGACTGCAAAGTAATGTTCAATTAATAGGAAACCATCAACCAGTTACCTTGTGACGACACTTTAAGCATTTGATCGTGCGCGCGAAAATTCAGTGCTCATGCAATGTGGGAACAAGCAAGAAAATAACACCTCATGAGATCAACCATAAACTAAAAGTCATCAATACAGTAGAAGCCTACAACACCGAGGAATTCCGCGGAAGCGGTTGCACCCAGCGAAGTACTGACGCGCCTTGCCCTACACAGGATTTGAACTGCGGGGATCGGACGGGACCCGGTTTTTTTTGCCTGTGGTATGGTCGTAGACGGAGAGAATACAAGCTCTAGTTTTAATGTGTTGATTTGAAACTTTTCGTCTAGCCAACTGGCGAGAAAGCGAGTGACAACCCCCCTTGCCTTCCCTTCAGACTGGCAAAGAATGTTCAATTAATAGGCCATCAACCAGTTACATTGTGACGACAACTTATAACATTTTGTCGCGCGACGCAAATTGCAGTGCTCATGGCAATGTGGACAAGCGAAGAAAATAACAACTCATGAATCAACCATAAACTAAAAGCTATCAATTAAAGGTAGAAGCCTACAACACTGAGGAATTCCCCAAGCGGTCACCCAGCGAAGTACTACTCTACGCCTACCACTGATTTGACTGCGGGGATCGGACGGGACCCGGTTTTTGGCCTGTGGTATGGTCGTAGAGCGGTGAAGAATACAAGGCTGCTAGTTGTATGTGTGGATTTGTTTTGGCGTGTCTAGCCATAGCGAGAAAGCGAGGGAAAACCCCCCTTGCCTTCCCTTCAGACTGCAACGAATGTTCAATTAATAGGCCCATCACCAGGTTACATTGTGACGACACACTTTACCATTTGTCGCGCGACCGAAAATTCCGTTGCTCATGCAATGTGGACAAGCAAGAAATAACAACTCATTCGAATCAACCATAAACTAAAAGCAACTCCAATAAGTAAAGCCTACAACACGAGTGAGAATTCCCAAGCGGGTCACCCAGCGAAGTACTAGCTCTCGCCCTACAGTAATTTGACTGCTGCGGGGATCGTGTGGACGGGACCGGCCCGGTTTTTTGGCCTGTGGTATGGGTCGTAGAACGGAAATGAGGCTTACAAAAATCTAGTTTGTATGATGTATTTGTTTTCGTCTAGCCAAGCGAGAAAGCGAGAATGAAAACCCCCCTTGCCTTCCCTTCATGGACTGCAAAGAATGTTCATTAGATAGGCCATCGACCAGTTTACATTGTTGACGACAACGTTTAACAATTTGTCGCTGCGCTGAAAATTCAGTGCTCATGCAATGTGGACAAGCAAGAAAATAACAACTTCATGTAATCAACCATCAACCGAAAAGTCAATCAATATAAGTAGAAGCCTACAACACGAGGAAGTTCCCAAGCGGGTCACCCAGCGAAGTACCATACTCTCGTCCCTACAGGAGTTTGGACTGCGGGGATCGGACGGTGGACCCGTGTTTTTTGACCTGGTGGGTATGGTACGTAGACCGGAATACTACAAGCTCTTGAGTTTGATTAATGTGTGATTTGTTTTCGTACTAGCGCCAGCGAGAAAGCGAGTGAGAAAACCCCCCTGGCCTTCCCTTCAGACTGCAAAGAATGGTTCAAATAATAATAGGCCATCAACCAGTTTACATTGTGGTGGACGACAACTTTAAACATCATGTCGCGCGGGGGGGGCGGGGGGGAAAAATTCAGGTTGCTCATGGCAATGTGGACAAGCACAGAACTAACAACTCATGAATCAACCATAACTAAATCAATCAATAAAGTAGAAGCCTACAACACGAGGTAATTCCAAGCGGTCACCCAGAGTACCAGGCGTAATTACTACTCTCGGCCCTACAGGATTTGACTGCGGGTATCGGACGGCGACCCCGGTTTTTTGCCTGTGGTATGGTCTGTAGAGCGGGAACCGAACCTACGAAGACTCTAGTTGTACTGTGTGATTTGTTTTCGTACTAGGTCGCCTACAGACGAGAAAGCGAGTGACCACCCCCCTTGCCTTCCCTTCAGGACCTGCAAAGAATGTTGCAATTAAGTCGGCCATACAACCAGTTTAACATTGTGACGACAACTATTGATGAAACAATTGTGTACTGGCGTGCAGTCGAAAATTCAGTGCTTCGCATGCGAATGTGGACCAGCAAGAAACATAACACATCATGAATCAACCAGTAAAGGCAATAAAAAGCAATCAAGAAGGGAGTAGAAAGCCGTACCAACACGAGGAATTCCTCACGTCGGGTGCACCCAGCGAAGTACGAGGGACTCTCGTGCCCGGTAACAGGATTGACCTGCGGGGATCGTACTGTGACCCGGTTTTTGGCCTTTGGTATTGTGCTAGAACGAGGAAGACAAGCTCTAGTTGGGGGTATGTGTGATTTGTTGGTTTGTCGTCTACGCCCAGCGCTGAAGAACAAAAAAAAGCGTGGAGGTGAAAACCCCCCTTGCCTTCCCTTCAGACGGCAAAGAATTTTCATATTAATAGGCCATCAACGCCAGTTACATTGTGACGTACAAACGTTGTTTAACATTTGTCGCGCGGCGAAAAGTCCGTGCTCATAGCAATGGGGACATGTCAGAGAAAATGCGTCTTCACGTACATGAATCACCGCCTAAAACTAAAATCCGTTGCAGATCAATAAAGTAGAAAGCCTAGCAACGACGAGGAATTCCCAAGCGTTCACCCCGCGAAGTACTAAACCATCGTGTCGGTCCTCTGCCGTGAGTGATTTGAGTCTGCGGGGAGCGTCGGACGGCCCGACGACACCGGGTAGTATTTTGGTCCTGTGGGTATGGTCGGTAGACGGAAGAATACAAGCTCTAGTTGTTAATGTAGTTATTTGGGGTTTCGTCACATAGACACAACAAAGCAAAGAAGTGATAGCGAGGCGAGGTTGCAAACCGCCCCGACTGTGCACTTACCCGTACAGAACGCGTGCAAAGATAGATGGTCAAGGAATCAGACAAACACAAACAGCAACCATTGTAGCAGTGTGACGACGTAGTTAACAGGGGGGCGCCCGGGGGAGTCGCTTCATGGCGCATGGTTGTGTCATGAAAAGCAAGAAAAGTAACAACAGATGAGGGACACCATAAACTAAACGCAATCAGAATAAAGTAGAAGCCTACAGAACGACGGAAGGCCCAACGGGGGTGCACGCCGGAGGGCGTGGCCCGGCGAAGTACTCCCTCTCGCGCCTACAGAATTTGCCGGCGGGGAGCGGACGGGACCCGCGGTGGTGGTGGCGCTGGGATATGGCCGTAGACGTCAAAAATCCCAAGCTCGAGGGGTATGGGTGAGGGTTTTCGTCTAGCCAAGAGAGGGCGTGATGAAAGCAAAAGAAAAACAACACCACCTTAACCTGCCACGCAACGGGGACAAATGAAAAGAATGTTCAATTAAGAGGCCATCAACCAGTTACACTGGGGGACGACAGACGGGACCATGTGTCCGGCCGGCGCGAAAGGCAGGCCCCAAGTGCAATGTGGACAAGCAAGAAAAGAACAACTCATGAGCAACCATGAAACCGAAAAGCAAGCAAGAAAGGCCAAGCCGACAACACGAGCCTCCCAACGCGGTCTCCCAGCGAAGGAAGACATAACTCCTCGCCCGACAGGATTTGACTGCGGGGATCGGACGGGACCCGGTGTGTGTGCCTGTGGTAATGGCGGGAGACGGAAGAAGACAAGCTCGAGTTGTAGGTGTGAGGGGGGGGCGGCGAGCCAAGCGAGAAAGCGAGGGGAAACCCCCGGGCCGGCCCGGCAGACGGCAAAGAATGTGCAATGAAGAGGCCAGCAACCAGTGACAGGGTGGACGACAACTGAACATTTGTGGCCGCGCGAAAATTCAGTGCTCATGCAATGTGGACAAGCAAGAAAAAGAACAACTCCTGAATCAACCATAAACGAAAAGCAATCAAGAAAGTAGAAGCCGACAACACGAGGAATTCCCAAGCGGTCACCCAGCGAAGTACGACTCTCGCCCTAACAGGAATTTGAACTGCGGAGATCGGACGGGACCCGGGTTTTTGCCTGTTTATGGTCGTAGACGGAAGAATACAAGCTCTAGTTGTATGTGTGATGTTGTTTTCGTCTAGCCAAAAGCGAGAAAGCGAGTGAAAAGCCCCCTGGCCTTCCCCTTCAGAAGACGGCAAAGAATGTTCAATTAATAGGCCATCAACCAGTTACCATGTGACGACAACTTTAACATTTGTCGCGCGCGAAAATTCAGTGCTCATGCAATGTGGACAAGCACTGGGGAATAACAACGCATGAATCAACCATAAACTAAAAGCAATCCAATAAATTGAGGAGAGGCCTACAAACCGAGGAATTTTCAAGCGGTCACCCAGCGAAGTACTACTCTCGCCCTACAGGAAGTGACTGCGGGGATCGGACGGGACCCGGTTTTTTGCCTGTGGTATGGTCGTAGACGGAAGAATACAAGCTCTAGTTGTATGTGTGATTTGTTTTCGTCTAGCCAAGCGAGAAAGCGAGTGAAAACCCCCTTTGCCTTCCCTTCAGACTGCAAAGAATGTTCAATTAATAGGCCATCAACCAGTTACATTGTGACGACAACTTTAACATTTGTCGCGCGCGAAAATTCAGTGCTCATGCAATGTGGACAAGCAAGAAAATAACAACTCATGAATCAACCATAAACTAAAAGCAATCAATAAAGTAGAAGCCTACAACACGAGGAATTCCCAAGCGGTCACCCAGCGAAGTACTACTCTCGCCCTACAGGATTTGACTGCGGGGATCGGACGGGACCCGGTTTTTTGCCTGTGGTATGGTCGTAGACGGAAGAATACAAGCTCTAGTTGTATGTGTGATTTGTTTTCGTCTAGCCAAGCGAGAAAGCGAGTGAAAACCCCCCTTGCCTTCCCTTCAGACTGCAAAGAATGTTCAATTAATAGGCCATCAACCAGTTACATTGTGACGACAACTTTAACATTTGTCGCGCGCGAAAATTCAGTGCTCATGCAATGTGGACAAGCAAGAAAATAACAACTCATGAATCAACCATAAACTAAAAGCAATCAATAAAGTAGAAGCCTACAACACGAGGAATTCCCAAGCGGTCACCCAGCGAAGTACTACTCTCGCCCTACAGGATTTGACTGCGGGGATCGGACGGGACCCGGTTTTTTGCCTGTGGTATGGTCGTAGACGGAAGAATACAAGCTCTAGTTGTATGTGTGATTTGTTTTCGTCTAGCCAAGCGAGAAAGCGAGTGAAAACCCCCCTTGCCTTCCCTTCAGACTGCAAAGAATGTTCAATTAATAGGCCATCAACCAGTTACATTGTGACGACAACTTTAACATTTGTCGCGCGCGAAAATTCAGTGCTCATGCAATGTGGACAAGCAAGAAAATAACAACTCATGAATCAACCATAAACTAAAAGCAATCAATAAAGTAGAAGCCTACAACACGAGGAATTCCCAAGCGGTCACCCAGCGAAGTACTACTCTCGCCCTACAGGATTTGACTGCGGGGATCGGACGGGACCCGGTTTTTTGCCTGTGGTATGGTCGTAGACGGAAGAATACAAGCTCTAGTTGTATGTGTGATTTGTTTTCGTCTAGCCAAGCGAGAAAGCGAGTGAAAACCCCCCTTGCCTTCCCTTCAGACTGCAAAGAATGTTCAATTAATAGGCCATCAACCAGTTACATTGTGACGACAACTTTAACATTTGTCGCGCGCGAAAATTCAGTGCTCATGCAATGTGGACAAGCAAGAAAATAACAACTCATGAATCAACCATAAACTAAAAGCAATCAATAAAGTAGAAGCCTACAACACGAGGAATTCCCAAGCGGTCACCCAGCGAAGTACTACTCTCGCCCTACAGGATTTGACTGCGGGGATCGGACGGGACCCGGTTTTTTGCCTGTGGTATGGTCGTAGACGGAAGAATACAAGCTCTAGTTGTATGTGTGATTTGTTTTCGTCTAGCCAAGCGAGAAAGCGAGTGAAAACCCCCTTGCCTTCCCTTCAGACTGCAAAGAATGTTCAATTAATAGGCCATCAACCAGTTACATTGTGACGACAACTTTAACATTTGTCGCGCGCGAAAATTCAGTGCTCATGCAATGTGGACAAGCAAGAAAATAACAACTCATGAATCAACCATAAACTAAAAGCAATCAATAAAGTAGAAGCCTACAACACGAGGAATTCCCAAGCGGTCACCCAGCGAAGTACTACTCTCGCCCTACAGGATTTGACTGCGGGGATCGGACGGGACCCGGTTTTTTGCCTGTGGTATGGTCGTAGACGGAAGAATACAAGCTCTAGTTGTATGTGTGATTTGTTTTCGTCTAGCCAAGCGAGAAAGCGAGTGAAAACCCCCTTGCCTTCCCTTCAGACTGCAAAGAATGTTCAATTAATAGGCCATCAACCAGTTACATTGTGACGACAACTTTAACATTTGTCGCGCGCGAAAATTCAGTGCTCATGCAATGTGGACAAGCAAGAAAATAACAACTCATGAATCAACCATAAACTAAAAGCAATCAATAAAGTAGAAGCCTACAACACGAGGAATTCCCAAGCGGTCACCCAGCGAAGTACTACTCTCGCCCTACAGGATTTGACTGCGGGGATCGGACGGGACCCGGTTTTTTGCCTGTGGTATGGTCGTAGACGGAAGAATACAAGCTCTAGTTGTATGTGTGATTTGTTTTCGTCTAGCCAAGCGAGAAAGCGAGTTTAAATCCCCCTTGCCTTCCCTTCAGACTGCAAAGAATGTTCAATTAATAGGCCATTAACCAATACATTGTGACGACAACTTTAACATTTGTCGCGCGCGAAAATTCAGTGCTCATGGCATGTGGACAAGCAAGAAAATAACAACTCATAAGAAAATCAACCATAAACTAAAAGCAATCAATAAAGTAGAGCCCTACAACACGAGGAATTCCCAATCGGTCACCCATCGAAGTAATACTCTCGCCCTTCCGGTATTGACTGCGGGGATCGGACGGGACCCGGTTTTTTGCCTGTAGGTATGGTCGTAGACGGAAGAATACAAGCTCTAGTTGTATGTGTGATTTGTTTTCGTCTAGCCCAAGGCGAGAAAGCGCGTGAAACCCCCCCTTGCCTTCCCTTCAGCCTGCAAAGAATGTTCAATTAATATGCCATTCAACCAGTTCCATTGTGACGACAACTTTAACATTTGTCGCAGCGGCGAAAATTCAGTGCTCATGCAATGTGGACAAGCAAGAAAATAACAACTCATGACTCAACTATAAACAAAAACCAATCAATAAATTAGAAGCCTACAACCCGAGTAATTCCCAAGCGGTCACGCCAGCGAAGTACTACTCTTCGCCCTACAGGATTTGACTGCGGGGATCGGACGGGACCCGGTTTTTTGCCTGTGGTAGTGGTCCGTAGACGGCAAGAATACAAGCTCGAGTTGTATGTGTGATTTGTTTTGCCGTCTAGCCAAGCGAGAAAGCGAGTGAAAACCCCCCCTGCCTTCCCTTCAAACTGCAAAAAGAATGTTCAATTAATAGGCCATCAACCAGTTACATTGTGACGACAACTTAAACATTTAGTCCGCGCTTGCTAACAATCAGTGCTCATGCATAGATGGACAAGCAAGAACTAACAACGCATGAATCAACCAATAAACTACACGCAATCAATAAAGTAGAAGCCTACAACACGCGTAACAGAATTCCCAAGCGGTCACCCCAGCGAAGTACTACTCTCGCCCTACAGGATTTGACGTGGCGGGGATCGGACGGGACCCGGTTTTTTTTTGCCTGTGGTATGGTCGTAGACGGAAGAATACAAGCTCTAGTTGTATGTTTGATTTGTTTTCGGGGGGGGGGGGGGTGGGGACCTGGGGGGGGGAGGGGGGGGGGGCCAAGGGGGCGAGAAAGCGGGGGGGAAACCCCCCTTGGCCTGTCCCTTCGAGAACATGCAAAGAATG
Organism: Montipora foliosa; assembly: GCF_036669935.1. Taxonomy (NCBI): domain Eukaryota; kingdom Metazoa; phylum Cnidaria; class Anthozoa; order Scleractinia; family Acroporidae; genus Montipora; species Montipora foliosa. Next base: position 44,097 of record NW_027179647.1, on the reverse strand, counting down.
TTCAATTAATATGCCATCAACCAGTTACATTGTGACGACAACTTTAACATTTGTCGCGCGCGAAAATTCAGTGCTCATGCAATGTGGACAAGCAAGAAAATAACAACTCATGAATCAACCATAAACTAAAAGCAATCAATAAAGTAGAAGCCTACAACACGAGGAATTCCCAAGCGGTCACCCAGCGAAGTACTACTCTCGCCCTACAGGATTTGACTGCGGGGATCGGACGGGACCCGGTTTTTTGCCTGTGGTATGGTCGTAGACGGAAGAATACAAGCTCTAGTTGTATGTGTGATTTGTTTTCGTCTAGCCAAGCGAGAAAGCGAGTGAAAATCCCCCTTGCCTTCCCTTCAGACTGCAAAGAATGTTCAATTAATAGGCCATCAACCAGTTACATTGTGACGACAACTTTAACATTTGTCGCGCGCGAAAATTCAGTGCTCATGCAATGTGGACAAGCAAGAAAATAACAACTCATGAATCAACCATAAACTAAAAGCAATCAATAAAGTAGAAGCCTACAACACGAGGAATTCCCAAGCGGTCACCCAGCGAAGTACTACTCTCGCCCTACAGGATTTGACTGCGGGGATCGGACGGGACCCGGTTTTTTGCCTGTGGTATGGTCGTAGACGGAAGAATACAAGCTCTAGTTGTATGTGTGATTTGTTTTCGTCTAGCCAAGCGAGAAAGCGAGTGAAAACCCCCTTGCCTTCCCTTCAGACTGCAAAGAATGTTCAATTAATAGGCCATCAACCAGTTACATTGTGACGACAACTTTAACATTTGTCGCGCGCGAAAATTCAGTGCTCATGCAATGTGGACAAGCAAGAAAATAACAACTCATGAATCAACCATAAACTAAAAGCAATCAATAAAGTAGAAGCCTACAACACGAGGAATTCCCAAGCGGTCACCCAGCGAAGTACTACTCTCGCCCTACAGGATTTGACTGCGGGGATCGGACGGGACCCGGTTTTTTGCCTGTGGTATGGTCGTAGACGGAAGAATACAAGCTCTAGTTGTATGTGTGATTTGTTTTCGTCTAGCCAAGCGAGAAAGCGAGTGAAAATCCCCCTTGCCTTCCCTTCAGACTGCAAAGAATGTTCAATTAATAGGCCATCAACCAGTTACATTGTGACGACAACTTTAACATTTGTCGCGCGCGAAAATTCAGTGCTCATGCAATGTGGACAAGCAAGAAAATAACAACTCATGAATCAACCATAAACTAAAAGCAATCAATAAAGTAGAAGCCTACAACACGAGGAATTCCCAAGCGGTCACCCAGCGAAGTACTACTCTCGCCCTACAGGATTTGACTGCGGGGATCGGACGGGACCCGGTTTTTTGCCTGTGGTATGGTCGTAGACGGAAGAATACAAGCTCTAGTTGTATGTGTGATTTGTTTTCGTCTAGCCAAGCGAGAAAGCGAGTGAAAATCCCCCTTGCCTTCCCTTCAGACTGCAAAGAATGTTCAATTAATAGGCCATCAACCAGTTACATTGTGACGACAACTTTAACATTTGTCGCGCGCGAAAATTCAGTGCTCATGCAATGTGGACAAGCAAGAAAATAACAACTCATGAATCAACCATAAACTAAAAGCAATCAATAAAGTAGAAGCCTACAACACGAGGAATTCCCAAGCGGTCACCCAGCGAAGTACTACTCTCGCCCTACAGGATTTGACTGCGGGGATCGGACGGGACCCGGTTTTTTGCCTGTGGTATGGTCGTAGACGGAAGAATACAAGCTCTAGTTGTATGTGTGATTTGTTTTCGTCTAGCCAAGCGAGAAAGCGAGTGAAAATCCCCCTTGCCTTCCCTTCAGACTGCAAAGAATGTTCAATTAATAGGCCATCAACCAGTTACATTGTGACGACAACTTTAACATTTGTCGCGCGCGAAAATTCAGTGCTCATGCAATGTGGACAAGCAAGAAAATAACAACTCATGAATCAACCATAAACTAAAAGCAATCAATAAAGTAGAAGCCTACAACACGAGGAATTCCCAAGCGGTCACCCAGCGAAGTACTACTCTCGCCCTACAGGATTTGACTGCGGGGATCGGACGGGACCCGGTTTTTTGCCTGTGGTATGGTCGTAGACGGAAGAATACAAGCTCTAGTTGTATGTGTGATTTGTTTTCGTCTAGCCAAGCGAGAAAGCGAGTGAAAACCCCCTTGCCTTCCCTTCAGACTGCAAAGAATGTTCAATTAATAGGCCATCAACCAGTTACATTGTGACGACAACTTTAACATTTGTCGCGCGCGAAAATTCAGTGCTCATGCAATGTGGACAAGCAAGAAAATAACAACTCATGAATCAACCATAAACTAAAAGCAATCAATAAAGTAGAAGCCTACAACACGAGGAATTCCCAAGCGGTCACCCAGCGAAGTACTACTCTCGCCCTACAGGATTTGACTGCGGGGATCGGACGGGACCCGGTTTTTTGCCTGTGGTATGGTCGTAGACGGAAGAATACAAGCTCTAGTTGTATGTGTGATTTGTTTTCGTCTAGCCAAGCGAGAAAGCGAGTGAAAATCCCCCTTGCCTTCCCTTCAGACTGCAAAGAATGTTCAATTAATAGGCCATCAACCAGTTACATTGTGACGACAACTTTAACATTTGTCGCGCGCGAAAATTCAGTGCTCATGCAATGTGGACAAGCAAGAAAATAACAACTCATGAATCAACCATAAACTAAAAGCAATCAATAAAGTAGAAGCCTACAACACGAGGAATTCCCAAGCGGTCACCCAGCGAAGTACTACTCTCGCCCTACAGGATTTGACTGCGGGGATCGGACGGGACCCGGTTTTTTGCCTGTGGTATGGTCGTAGACGGAAGAATACAAGCTCTAGTTGTATGTGTGATTTGTTTTCGTCTAGCCAAGCGAGAAAGCGAGTGAAAACCCCCTTGCCTTCCCTTCAGACTGCAAAGAATGTTCAATTAATAGGCCATCAACCAGTTACATTGTGACGACAACTTTAACATTTGTCGCGCGCGAAAATTCAGTGCTCATGCAATGTGGACAAGCAAGAAAATAACAACTCATGAATCAACCATAAACTAAAAGCAATCAATAAAGTAGAAGCCTACAACACGAGGAATTCCCAAGCGGTCACCCAGCGAAGTACTACTCTCGCCCTACAGGATTTGACTGCGGGGATCGGACGGGACCCGGTTTTTTGCCTGTGGTATGGTCGTAGACGGAAGAATACAAGCTCTAGTTGTATGTGTGATTTGTTTTCGTCTAGCCAAGCGAGAAAGCGAGTGAAAATCCCCCTTGCCTTCCCTTCAGACTGCAAAGAATGTTCAATTAATAGGCCATCAACCAGTTACATTGTGACGACAACTTTAACATTTGTCGCGCGCGAAAATTCAGTGCTCATGCAATGTGGACAAGCAAGAAAATAACAACTCATGAATCAACCATAAACTAAAAGCAATCAATAAAGTAGAAGCCTACAACACGAGGAATTCCCAAGCGGTCACCCAGCGAAGTACTACTCTCGCCCTACAGGATTTGACTGCGGGGATCGGACGGGACCCGGTTTTTTGCCTGTGGTATGGTCGTAGACGGAAGAATACAAGCTCTAGTTGTATGTGTGATTTGTTTTCGTCTAGCCAAGCGAGAAAGCGAGTGAAAACCCCCTTGCCTTCCCTTCAGACTGCAAAGAATGTTCAATTAATAGGCCATCAACCAGTTACATTGTGACGACAACTTTAACATTTGTCGCGCGCGAAAATTCAGTGCTCATGCAATGTGGACAAGCAAGAAAATAACAACTCATGAATCAACCATAAACTAAAAGCAATCAATAAAGTAGAAGCCTACAACACGAGGAATTCCCAAGCGGTCACCCAGCGAAGTACTACTCTCGCCCTACAGGATTTGACTGCGGGGATCGGACGGGACCCGGTTTTTTGCCTGTGGTATGGTCGTAGACGGAAGAATACAAGCTCTAGTTGTATGTGTGATTTGTTTTCGTCTAGCCAAGCGAGAAAGCGAGTGAAAATCCCCCTTGCCTTCCCTTCAGACTGCAAAGAATGTTCAATTAATAGGCCATCAACCAGTTACATTGTGACGACAACTTTAACATTTGTCGCGCGCGAAAATTCAGTGCTCATGCAATGTGGACAAGCAAGAAAATAACAACTCATGAATCAACCATAAACTAAAAGCAATCAATAAAGTAGAAGCCTACAACACGAGGAATTCCCAAGCGGTCACCCAGCGAAGTACTACTCTCGCCCTACAGGATTTGACTGCGGGGATCGGACGGGACCCGGTTTTTTGCCTGTGGTATGGTCGTAGACGGAAGAATACAAGCTCTAGTTGTATGTGTGATTTGTTTTCGTCTAGCCAAGCGAGAAAGCGAGTGAAAACCCCCTTGCCTTCCCTTCAGACTGCAAAGAATGTTCAATTAATAGGCCATCAACCAGTTACATTGTGACGACAACTTTAACATTTGTCGCGCGCGAAAATTCAGTGCTCATGCAATGTGGACAAGCAAGAAAATAACAACTCATGAATCAACCATAAACTAAAAGCAATCAATAAAGTAGAAGCCTACAACACGAGGAATTCCCAAGCGGTCACCCAGCGAAGTACTACTCTCGCCCTACAGGATTTGACTGCGGGGATCGGACGGGACCCGGTTTTTTGCCTGTGGTATGGTCGTAGACGGAAGAATACAAGCTCTAGTTGTATGTGTGATTTGTTTTCGTCTAGCCAAGCGAGAAAGCGAGTGAAAATCCCCCTTGCCTTCCCTTCAGACTGCAAAGAATGTTCAATTAATAGGCCATCAACCAGTTACATTGTGACGACAACTTTAACATTTGTCGCGCGCGAAAATTCAGTGCTCATGCAATGTGGACAAGCAAGAAAATAACAACTCATGAATCAACCATAAACTAAAAGCAATCAATAAAGTAGAAGCCTACAACACGAGGAATTCCCAAGCGGTCACCCAGCGAAGTACTACTCTCGCCCTACAGGATTTGACTGCGGGGATCGGACGGGACCCGGTTTTTTGCCTGTGGTATGGTCGTAGACGGAAGAATACAAGCTCTAGTTGTATGTGTGATTTGTTTTCGTCTAGCCAAGCGAGAAAGCGAGTGAAAATCCCCCTTGCCTTCCCTTCAGACTGCAAAGAATGTTCAATTAATAGGCCATCAACCAGTTACATTGTGACGACAACTTTAACATTTGTCGCGCGCGAAAATTCAGTGCTCATGCAATGTGGACAAGCAAGAAAATAACAACTCATGAATCAACCATAAACTAAAAGCAATCAATAAAGTAGAAGCCTACAACACGAGGAATTCCCAAGCGGTCACCCAGCGAAGTACTACTCTCGCCCTACAGGATTTGACTGCGGGGATCGGACGGGACCCGGTTTTTTGCCTGTGGTATGGTCGTAGACGGAAGAATACAAGCTCTAGTTGTATGTGTGATTTGTTTTCGTCTAGCCAAGCGAGAAAGCGAGTGAAAATCCCCCTTGCCTTCCCTTCAGACTGCAAAGAATGTTCAATTAATAGGCCATCAACCAGTTACATTGTGACGACAACTTTAACATTTGTCGCGCGCGAAAATTCAGTGCTCATGCAATGTGGACAAGCAAGAAAATAACAACTCATGAATCAACCATAAACTAAAAGCAATCAATAAAGTAGAAGCCTACAACACGAGGAATTCCCAAGCGGTCACCCAGCGAAGTACTACTCTCGCCCTACAGGATTTGACTGCGGGGATCGGACGGGACCCGGTTTTTTGCCTGTGGTATGGTCGTAGACGGAAGAATACAAGCTCTAGTTGTATGTGTGATTTGTTTTCGTCTAGCCAAGCGAGAAAGCGAGTGAAAATCCCCCTTGCCTTCCCTTCAGACTGCAAAGAATGTTCAATTAATAGGCCATCAACCAGTTACATTGTGACGACAACTTTAACATTTGTCGCGCGCGAAAATTCAGTGCTCATGCAATGTGGACAAGCAAGAAAATAACAACTCATGAATCAACCATAAACTAAAAGCAATCAATAAAGTAGAAGCCTACAACACGAGGAATTCCCAAGCGGTCACCCAGCGAAGTACTACTCTCGCCCTACAGGATTTGACTGCGGGGATCGGACGGGACCCGGTTTTTTGCCTGTGGTATGGTCGTAGACGGAAGAATACAAGCTCTAGTTGTATGTGTGATTTGTTTTCGTCTAGCCAAGCGAGAAAGCGAGTGAAAATCCCCCTTGCCTTCCCTTCAGACTGCAAAGAATGTTCAATTAATAGGCCATCAACCAGTTACATTGTGACGACAACTTTAACATTTGTCGCGCGCGAAAATTCAGTGCTCATGCAATGTGGACAAGCAAGAAAATAACAACTCATGAATCAACCATAAACTAAAAGCAATCAATAAAGTAGAAGCCTACAACACGAGGAATTCCCAAGCGGTCACCCAGCGAAGTACTACTCTCGCCCTACAGGATTTGACTGCGGGGATCGGACGGGACCCGGTTTTTTGCCTGTGGTATGGTCGTAGACGGAAGAATACAAGCTCTAGTTGTATGTGTGATTTGTTTTCGTCTAGCCAAGCGAGAAAGCGAGTGAAAATCCCCCTTGCCTTCCCTTCAGACTGCAAAGAATGTTCAATTAATAGGCCATCAACCAGTTACATTGTGACGACAACTTTAACATTTGTCGCGCGCGAAAATTCAGTGCTCATGCAATGTGGACAAGCAAGAAAATAACAACTCATGAATCAACCATAAACTAAAAGCAATCAATAAAGTAGAAGCCTACAACACGAGGAATTCCCAAGCGGTCACCCAGCGAAGTACTACTCTCGCCCTACAGGATTTGACTGCGGGGATCGGACGGGACCCGGTTTTTTGCCTGTGGTATGGTCGTAGACGGAAGAATACAAGCTCTAGTTGTATGTGTGATTTGTTTTCGTCTAGCCAAGCGAGAAAGCGAGTGAAAACCCCCTTGCCTTCCCTTCAGACTGCAAAGAATGTTCAATTAATAGGCCATCAACCAGTTACATTGTGACGACAACTTTAACATTTGTCGCGCGCGAAAATTCAGTGCTCATGCAATGTGGACAAGCAAGAAAATAACAACTCATGAATCAACCATAAACTAAAAGCAATCAATAAAGTAGAAGCCTACAACACGAGGAATTCCCAAGCGGTCACCCAGCGAAGTACTACTCTCGCCCTACAGGATTTGACTGCGGGGATCGGACGGGACCCGGTTTTTTGCCTGTGGTATGGTCGTAGACGGAAGAATACAAGCTCTAGTTGTATGTGTGATTTGTTTTCGTCTAGCCAAGCGAGAAAGCGAGTGAAAATCCCCCTTGCCTTCCCTTCAGACTGCAAAGAATGTTCAATTAATAGGCCATCAACCAGTTACATTGTGACGACAACTTTAACATTTGTCGCGCGCGAAAATTCAGTGCTCATGCAATGTGGACAAGCAAGAAAATAACAACTCATGAATCAACCATAAACTAAAAGCAATCAATAAAGTAGAAGCCTACAACACGAGGAATTCCCAAGCGGTCACCCAGCGAAGTACTACTCTCGCCCTACAGGATTTGACTGCGGGGATCGGACGGGACCCGGTTTTTTGCCTGTGGTATGGTCGTAGACGGAAGAATACAAGCTCTAGTTGTATGTGTGATTTGTTTTCGTCTAGCCAAGCGAGAAAGCGAGTGAAAACCCCCTTGCCTTCCCTTCAGACTGCAAAGAATGTTCAATTAATAGGCCATCAACCAGTTACATTGTGACGACAACTTTAACATTTGTCGCGCGCGAAAATTCAGTGCTCATGCAATGTGGACAAGCAAGAAAATAACAACTCATGAATCAACCATAAACTAAAAGCAATCAATAAAGTAGAAGCCTACAACACGAGGAATTCCCAAGCGGTCACCCAGCGAAGTACTACTCTCGCCCTACAGGATTTGACTGCGGGGATCGGACGGGACCCGGTTTTTTGCCTGTGGTATGGTCGTAGACGGAAGAATACAAGCTCTAGTTGTATGTGTGATTTGTTTTCGTCTAGCCAAGCGAGAAAGCGAGTGAAAATCCCCCTTGCCTTCCCTTCAGACTGCAAAGAATGTTCAATTAATAGGCCATCAACCAGTTACATTGTGACGACAACTTTAACATTTGTCGCGCGCGAAAATTCAGTGCTCATGCAATGTGGACAAGCAAGAAAATAACAACTCATGAATCAACCATAAACTAAAAGCAATCAATAAAGTAGAAGCCTACAACACGAGGAATTCCCAAGCGGTCACCCAGCGAAGTACTACTCTCGCCCTACAGGATTTGACTGCGGGGATCGGACGGGACCCGGTTTTTTGCCTGTGGTATGGTCGTAGACGGAAGAATACAAGCTCTAGTTGTATGTGTGATTTGTTTTCGTCTAGCCAAGCGAGAAAGCGAGTGAAAATCCCCCTTGCCTTCCCTTCAGACTGCAAAGAATGTTCAATTAATAGGCCATCAACCAGTTACATTGTGACGACAACTTTAACATTTGTCGCGCGCGAAAATTCAGTGCTCATGCAATGTGGACAAGCAAGAAAATAACAACTCATGAATCAACCATAAACTAAAAGCAATCAATAAAGTAGAAGCCTACAACACGAGGAATTCCCAAGCGGTCACCCAGCGAAGTACTACTCTCGCCCTACAGGATTTGACTGCGGGGATCGGACGGGACCCGGTTTTTTGCCTGTGGTATGGTCGTAGACGGAAGAATACAAGCTCTAGTTGTATGTGTGATTTGTTTTCGTCTAGCCAAGCGAGAAAGCGAGTGAAAACCCCCTTGCCTTCCCTTCAGACTGCAAAGAATGTTCAATTAATAGGCCATCAACCAGTTACATTGTGACGACAACTTTAACATTTGTCGCGCGCGAAAATTCAGTGCTCATGCAATGTGGACAAGCAAGAAAATAACAACTCATGAATCAACCATAAACTAAAAGCAATCAATAAAGTAGAAGCCTACAACACGAGGAATTCCCAAGCGGTCACCCAGCGAAGTACTACTCTCGCCCTACAGGATTTGACTGCGGGGATCGGACGGGACCCGGTTTTTTGCCTGTGGTATGGTCGTAGACGGAAGAATACAAGCTCTAGTTGTATGTGTGATTTGTTTTCGTCTAGCCAAGCGAGAAAGCGAGTGAACACCCCCTTGCCTTCCCTTCAGACTGCAAAGAATGTTCAATTAATAGGCCATCAACCAGTTACATTGTGACGACAACTTTAACATTTGTCGCGCGCGAAAATTCAGTGCTCATGCAATGTGGACAAGCAAGAAAATAACAACTCATGAATCAACCATAAACTAAAAGCAATCAATAAAGTAGAAGCCTACAACACGAGGAATTCCCAAGCGGTCACCCAGCGAAGTACTACTCTCGCCCTACAGGATTTGACTGCGGGGATCGGACGGGACCCGGTTTTTTGCCTGTGGTATGGTCGTAGACGGAAGAATACAAGCTCTAGTTGTATGTGTGATTTGTTTTCGTCTAGCCAAGCGAGAAAGCGAGTGAAAATCCCCCTTGCCTTCCCTTCAGACTGCAAAGAATGTTCAATTAATAGGCCATCAACCAGTTACATTGTGACGACAACTTTAACATTTGTCGCGCGCGAAAATTCAGTGCTCATGCAATGTGGACAAGCAAGAAAATAACAACTCATGAATCAACCATAAACTAAAAGCAATCAATAAAGTAGAAGCCTACAACACGAGGAATTCCCAAGCGGTCACCCAGCGAAGTACTACTCTCGCCCTACAGGATTTGACTGCGGGGATCGGACGGGACCCGGTTTTTTGCCTGTGGTATGGTCGTAGACGGAAGAATACAAGCTCTAGTTGTATGTGTGATTTGTTTTCGTCTAGCCAAGCGAGAAAGCGAGTGAAAATCCCCCTTGCCTTCCCTTCAGACTGCAAAGAATGTTCAATTAATAGGCCATCAACCAGTTACATTGTGACGACAACTTTAACATTTGTCGCGCGCGAAAATTCAGTGCTCATGCAATGTGGACAAGCAAGAAAATAACAACTCATGAATCAACCATAAACTAAAAGCAATCAATAAAGTAGAAGCCTACAACACGAGGAATTCCCAAGCGGTCACCCAGCGAAGTACTACTCTCGCCCTACAGGATTTGACTGCGGGGATCGGACGGGACCCGGTTTTTCGCCTGTGGTATGGTCGTAGACGGAAGAATACAAGCTCTAGTTGTATGTGTGATTTGTTTTCGTCTAGCCAAGCGAGAAAGCGAGTGAAAATCCCCCTTGCCTTCCCTTCAGACTGCAAAGAATGTTCAATTAATAGGCCATCAACCAGTTACATTGTGACGACAACTTTAACATTTGTCGCGCGCGAAAATTCAGTGCTCATGCAATGTGGACAAGCAAGAAAATAACAACTCATGAATCAACCATAAACTAAAAGCAATCAATAAAGTAGAAGCCTACAACACGAGGAATTCCCAAGCGGTCACCCAGCGAAGTACTACTCTCGCCCTACAGGATTTGACTGCGGGGATCGGACGGGACCCGGTTTTTGCCTGTGGTATGGTCGTAGACGGAAGAATACAAGCTCTAGTTGTATGTGTGATTTGTTTTCGTCTAGCCAAGCGAGAAAGCGAGTGAAAATCCCCCTTGCCTTCCCTTCAGACTGCAAAGAATGTTCAATTAATAGGCCATCAACCAGTTACATTGTGACGACAACTTTAACATTTGTCGCGCGCGAAAATTCAGTGCTCATGCAATGTGGACAAGCAAGAAAATAACAACTCATGAATCAACCATAAACTAAAAGCAATCAATAAAGTAGAAGCCTACAACACGAGGAATTCCCAAGCGGTCACCCAGCGAAGTACTACTCTCGCCCTACAGGATTTGACTGCGGGGATCGGACGGGACCCGGTTTTTCGCCTGTGGTATGGTCGTAGACGGAAGAATACAAGCTCTAGTTGTATGTGTGATTTGTTTTCGTCTAGCCAAGCGAGAAAGCGAGTGAAAATCCCCCTTGCCTTCCCTTCAGACTGCAAAGAATGTTCAATTAATAGGCCATCAACCAGTTACATTGTGACGACAACTTTAACATTTGTCGCGCGCGAAAATTCAGTGCTCATGCAATGTGGACAAGCAAGAAAATAACAACTCATGAATCAACCATAAACTAAAAGCAATCAATAAAGTAGAAGCCTACAACACGAGGAATTCCCAAGCGGTCACCCAGCGAAGTACTACTCTCGCCCTACAGGATTTGACTGCGGGGATCGGACGGGACCCGGTTTTTTGCCTGTGGTATGGTCGTAGACGGAAGAATACAAGCTCTAGTTGTATGTGTGATTTGTTTTCGTCTAGCCAAGCGAGAAAGCGAGTGAAAATCCCCCTTGCCTTCCCTTCAGACTGCAAAGAATGTTCAATTAATAGGCCATCAACCAGTTACATTGTGACGACAACTTTAACATTTGTCGCGCGCGAAAATTCAGTGCTCATGCAATGTGGACAAGCAAGAAAATAACAACTCATGAATCAACCATAAACTAAAAGCAATCAATAAAGTAGAAGCCTACAACACGAGGAATTCCCAAGCGGTCACCCAGCGAAGTACTACTCTCGCCCTACAGGATTTGACTGCGGGGATCGGACGGGACCCGTTTTTTATGCCTGTGGTATGGTCGTAGACGGAAGAATACAAGCTCTAGTTGTATGTGTGATTTGTTTTCGTCTAGCCAAGCGAGAAAGCGAGTGAAAATCCCCCTTGCCTTCCCTTCAGACTGCAAAGAATGTTCAATTAATAGGCCATCAACCAGTTACATTGTGACGACAACTTTAACATTTGTCGCGCGCGAAAATTCAGTGCTCATGCAATGTGGACAAGCAAGAAAATAACAACTCATGAATCAACCATAAACTAAAAGCAATCAATAAAGTAGAAGCCTACAACACGAGGAATTCCCAAGCGGTCACCCAGCGAAGTACTACTCTCGCCCTACAGGATTTGACTGCGGGGATCGGACGGGACCCGGTTTTTTGCCTGTGGTATGGTCGTAGACGGAAGAATACAAGCTCTAGTTGTATGTGTGATTTGTTTTCGTCTAGCCAAGCGAGAAAGCGAGTGAAAATCCCCCTTGCCTTCCCTTCAGACTGCAAAGAATGTTCAATTAATAGGCCATCAACCAGTTACATTGTGACGACAACTTTAACATTTGTCGCGCGCGAAAATTCAGTGCTCATGCAATGTGGACAAGCAAGAAAATAACAACTCATGAATCAACCATAAACTAAAAGCAATCAATAAAGTAGAAGCCTACAACACGAGGAATTCCCAAGCGGTCACCCAGCGAAGTACTACTCTCGCCCTACAGGATTTGACTGCGGGGATCGGACGGGACCCGGTTTTTCGCCTGTGGTATGGTCGTAGACGGAAGAATACAAGCTCTAGTTGTATGTGTGATTTGTTTTCGTCTAGCCAAGCGAGAAAGCGAGTGAAAATCCCCCTTGCCTTCCCTTCAGACTGCAAAGAATGTTCAATTAATAGGCCATCAACCAGTTACATTGTGACGACAACTTTAACATTTGTCGCGCGCGAAAATTCAGTGCTCATGCAATGTGGACAAGCAAGAAAATAACAACTCATGAATCAACCATAAACTAAAAGCAATCAATAAAGTAGAAGCCTACAACACGAGGAATTCCCAAGCGGTCACCCAGCGAAGTACTACTCTCGCCCTACAGGATTTGACTGCGGGGATCGGACGGGACCCGGTTTTTTGCCTGTGGTATGGTCGTAGACGGAAGAATACAAGCTCTAGTTGTATGTGTGATTTGTTTTCGTCTAGCCAAGCGAGAAAGCGAGTGAAAATCCCCCTTGCCTTCCCTTCAGACTGCAAAGAATGTTCAATTAATAGGCCATCAACCAGTTACATTGTGACGACAACTTTAACATTTGTCGCGCGCGAAAATTCAGTGCTCATGCAATGTGGACAAGCAAGAAAATAACAACTCATGAATCAACCATAAACTAAAAGCAATCAATAAAGTAGAAGCCTACAACACGAGGAATTCCCAAGCGGTCACCCAGCGAAGTACTACTCTCGCCCTACAGGATTTGACTGCGGGGATCGGACGGGACCCGGTTTTTTGCCTGTGGTATGGTCGTAGACGGAAGAATACAAGCTCTAGTTGTATGTGTGATTTGTTTTCGTCTAGCCAAGCGAGAAAGCGAGTGAAAATCCCCCTTGCCTTCCCTTCAGACTGCAAAGAATGTTCAATTAATAGGCCATCAACCAGTTACATTGTGACGACAACTTTAACATTTGTCGCGCGCGAAAATTCAGTGCTCATGCAATGTGGACAAGCAAGAAAATAACAACTCATGAATCAACCATAAACTAAAAGCAATCAATAAAGTAGAAGCCTACAACACGAGGAATTCCCAAGCGGTCACCCAGCGAAGTACTACTCTCGCCCTACAGGATTTGACTGCGGGGATCGGACGGGACCCGGTTTTTGCCTGTGGTATGGTCGTAGACGGAAGAATACAAGCTCTAGTTGTATGTGTGATTTGTTTTCGTCTAGCCAAGCGAGAAAGCGAGTGAAAATCCCCCTTGCCTTCCCTTCAGACTGCAAAGAATGTTCAATTAATAGGCCATCAACCAGTTACATTGTGACGACAACTTTAACATTTGTCGCGCGCGAAAATTCAGTGCTCATGCAATGTGGACAAGCAAGAAAATAACAACTCATGAATCAACCATAAACTAAAAGCAATCAATAAAGTAGAAGCCTACAACACGAGGAATTCCCAAGCGGTCACCCAGCGAAGTACTACTCTCGCCCTACAGGATTTGACTGCGGGGATCGGACGGGACCCGGTTTTTGCCTGTGGTATGGTCGTAGACGGAAGAATACAAGCTCTAGTTGTATGTGTGATTTGTTTTCGTCTAGCCAAGCGAGAAAGCGAGTGAAAATCCCCCTTGCCTTCCCTTCAGACTGCAAAGAATGTTCAATTAATAGGCCATCAACCAGTTACATTGTGACGACAACTTTAACATTTGTCGCGCGCGAAAATTCAGTGCTCATGCAATGTGGACAAGCAAGAAAATAACAACTCATGAATCAACCATAAACTAAAAGCAATCAATAAAGTAGAAGCCTACAACACGAGGAATTCCCAAGCGGTCACCCAGCGAAGTACTACTCTCGCCCTACAGGATTTGACTGCGGGGATCGGACGGGACCCGGTTTTTGCCTGTGGTATGGTCGTAGACGGAAGAATACAAGCTCTAGTTGTATGTGTGATTTGTTTTCGTCTAGCCAAGCGAGAAAGCGAGTGAAAATCCCCCTTGCCTTCCCTTCAGACTGCAAAGAATGTTCAATTAATAGGCCATCAACCAGTTACATTGTGACGACAACTTTAACATTTGTCGCGCGCGAAAATTCAGTGCTCATGCAATGTGGACAAGCAAGAAAATAACAACTCATGAATCAACCATAAACTAAAAGCAATCAATAAAGTAGAAGCCTACAACACGAGGAATTCCCAAGCGGTCACCCAGCGAAGTACTACTCTCGCCCTACAGGATTTGACTGCGGGGATCGGACGGGACCCGGTTTTTCGCCTGTGGTATGGTCGTAGACGGAAGAATACAAGCTCTAGTTGTATGTGTGATTTGTTTTCGTCTAGCCAAGCGAGAAAGCGAGTGAAAATCCCCCTTGCCTTCCCTTCAGACTGCAAAGAATGTTCAATTAATAGGCCATCAACCAGTTACATTGTGACGACAACTTTAACATTTGTCGCGCGCGAAAATTCAGTGCTCATGCAATGTGGACAAGCAAGAAAATAACAACTCATGAATCAACCATAAACTAAAAGCAATCAATAAAGTAGAAGCCTACAACACGAGGAATTCCCAAGCGGTCACCCAGCGAAGTACTACTCTCGCCCTACAGGATTTGACTGCGGGGATCGGACGGGACCCGGTTTTTGCCTGTGGTATGGTCGTAGACGGAAGAATACAAGCTCTAGTTGTATGTGTGATTTGTTTTCGTCTAGCCAAGCGAGAAAGCGAGTGAAAATCCCCCTTGCCTTCCCTTCAGACTGCAAAGAATGTTCAATTAATAGGCCATCAACCAGTTACATTGTGACGACAACTTTAACATTTGTCGCGCGCGAAAATTCAGTGCTCATGCAATGTGGACAAGCAAGAAAATAACAACTCATGAATCAACCATAAACTAAAAGCAATCAATAAAGTAGAAGCCTACAACACGAGGAATTCCCAAGCGGTCACCCAGCGAAGTACTACTCTCGCCCTACAGGATTTGACTGCGGGGATCGGACGGGACCCGGTTTTTTGCCTGTGGTATGGTCGTAGACGGAAGAATACAAGCTCTAGTTGTATGTGTGATTTGTTTTCGTCTAGCCAAGCGAGAAAGCGAGTGAAAATCCCCCTTGCCTTCCCTTCAGACTGCAAAGAATGTTCAATTAATAGGCCATCAACCAGTTACATTGTGACGACAACTTTAACATTTGTCGCGCGCGAAAATTCAGTGCTCATGCAATGTGGACAAGCAAGAAAATAACAACTCATGAATCAACCATAAACTAAAAGCAATCAATAAAGTAGAAGCCTACAACACGAGGAATTCCCAAGCGGTCACCCAGCGAAGTACTACTCTCGCCCTACAGGATTTGACTGCGGGGATCGGACGGGACCCGGTTTTTTGCCTGTGGTATGGTCGTAGACGGAAGAATACAAGCTCTAGTTGTATGTGTGATTTGTTTTCGTCTAGCCAAGCGAGAAAGCGAGTGAAAATCCCCCTTGCCTTCCCTTCAGACTGCAAAGAATGTTCAATTAATAGGCCATCAACCAGTTACATTGTGACGACAACTTTAACATTTGTCGCGCGCGAAAATTCAGTGCTCATGCAATGTGGACAAGCAAGAAAATAACAACTCATGAATCAACCATAAACTAAAAGCAATCAATAAAGTAGAAGCCTACAACACGAGGAATTCCCAAGCGGTCACCCAGCGAAGTACTACTCTCGCCCTACAGGATTTGACTGCGGGGATCGGACGGGACCCGGTTTTTCGCCTGTGGTATGGTCGTAGACGGAAGAATACAAGCTCTAGTTGTATGTGTGATTTGTTTTCGTCTAGCCAAGCGAGAAAGCGAGTGAAAATCCCCCTTGCCTTCCCTTCAGACTGCAAAGAATGTTCAATTAATAGGCCATCAACCAGTTACATTGTGACGACAACTTTAACATTTGTCGCGCGCGAAAATTCAGTGCTCATGCAATGTGGACAAGCAAGAAAATAACAACTCATGAATCAACCATAAACTAAAAGCAATCAATAAAGTAGAAGCCTACAACACGAGGAATTCCCAAGCGGTCACCCAGCGAAGTACTACTCTCGCCCTACAGGATTTGACTGCGGGGATCGGACGGGACCCGGTTTTTCGCCTGTGGTATGGTCGTAGACGGAAGAATACAAGCTCTAGTTGTATGTGTGATTTGTTTTCGTCTAGCCAAGCGAGAAAGCGAGTGAAAATCCCCCTTGCCTTCCCTTCAGACTGCAAAGAATGTTCAATTAATAGGCCATCAACCAGTTACATTGTGACGACAACTTTAACATTTGTCGCGCGCGAAAATTCAGTGCTCATGCAATGTGGACAAGCAAGAAAATAACAACTCATGAATCAACCATAAACTAAAAGCAATCAATAAAGTAGAAGCCTACAACACGAGGAATTCCCAAGCGGTCACCCAGCGAAGTACTACTCTCGCCCTACAGGATTTGACTGCGGGGATCGGACGGGACCCGGTTTTTTGCCTGTGGTATGGTCGTAGACGGAAGAATACAAGCTCTAGTTGTATGTGTGATTTGTTTTCGTCTAGCCAAGCGAGAAAGCGAGTGAAAATCCCCCTTGCCTTCCCTTCAGACTGCAAAGAATGTTCAATTAATAGGCCATCAACCAGTTACATTGTGACGACAACTTTAACATTTGTCGCGCGCGAAAATTCAGTGCTCATGCAATGTGGACAAGCAAGAAAATAACAACTCATGAATCAACCATAAACTAAAAGCAATCAATAAAGTAGAAGCCTACAACACGAGGAATTCCCAAGCGGTCACCCAGCGAAGTACTACTCTCGCCCTACAGGATTTGACTGCGGGGATCGGACGGGACCCGGTTTTTTGCCTGTGGTATGGTCGTAGACGGAAGAATACAAGCTCTAGTTGTATGTGTGATTTGTTTTCGTCTAGCCAAGCGAGAAAGCGAGTGAAAATCCCCCTTGCCTTCCCTTCAGACTGCAAAGAATGTTCAATTAATAGGCCATCAACCAGTTACATTGTGACGACAACTTTAACATTTGTCGCGCGCGAAAATTCAGTGCTCATGCAATGTGGACAAGCAAGAAAATAACAACTCATGAATCAACCATAAACTAAAAGCAATCAATAAAGTAGAAGCCTACAACACGAGGAATTCCCAAGCGGTCACCCAGCGAAGTACTACTCTCGCCCTACAGGATTTGACTGCGGGGATCGGACGGGACCCGGTTTTTTGCCTGTGGTATGGTCGTAGACGGAAGAATACAAGCTCTAGTTGTATGTGTGATTTGTTTTCGTCTAGCCAAGCGAGAAAGCGAGTGAAAATCCCCCTTGCCTTCCCTTCAGACTGCAAAGAATGTTCAATTAATAGGCCATCAACCAGTTACATTGTGACGACAACTTTAACATTTGTCGCGCGCGAAAATTCAGTGCTCATGCAATGTGGACAAGCAAGAAAATAACAACTCATGAATCAACCATAAACTAAAAGCAATCAATAAAGTAGAAGCCTACAACACGAGGAATTCCCAAGCGGTCACCCAGCGAAGTACTACTCTCGCCCTACAGGATTTGACTGCGGGGATCGGACGGGACCCGGTTTTTCGCCTGTGGTATGGTCGTAGACGGAAGAATACAAGCTCTAGTTGTATGTGTGATTTGTTTTCGTCTAGCCAAGCGAGAAAGCGAGTGAAAATCCCCCTTGCCTTCCCTTCAGACTGCAAAGAATGTTCAATTAATAGGCCATCAACCAGTTACATTGTGACGACAACTTTAACATTTGTCGCGCGCGAAAATTCAGTGCTCATGCAATGTGGACAAGCAAGAAAATAACAACTCATGAATCAACCATAAACTAAAAGCAATCAATAAAGTAGAAGCCTAAAACACTAGGAATTTCCAAGCGGTCACCCAGCGAAGTACTACTCTCGCCCTACAGGATTTGACTGCGGGGATCGGACGGGACCCGGTTTTTTCGCCTGTGGTATGTTCCCGTAGACGGAAGAATACAAGCTCTAGTTGTATGTGTGATTTGGTTTTCGTCTATGCCAAAGCGAGAAAGCGAGTGACAATCTCCCTTGCCTTCTCCTTCAGACTGCAAAGAATGTTCAATTAATAGGCCATCAACCAGTTACATTGTGACGAACAACTGTAACATTGTTCGCGCGCGAAAATTCATTGCTCATGCAATGCGGACAAGCGAGAAAATAACAACTCAGTAATCAACCATAAACTAAAAGCAATCAATAAAGTATAAAGCCTACAACACCACGAGGAATTCCCAAGCGGTCACCCAGCGAAGTACTACTCTCGCCCTATAGGATTAGACTGCTGGGATCGGAAGGGACCCGGGTTTTTCTTCTGTGGTATGGTTCGTAGACGGAAGAATACAACCTCTATTTGTAATGTGTGAGTTGTTTTCGTCTAGCCAAGCGAGAAAAGCGAGTAAAAATCCCCCTTGCCTTCCCTTCAGACTGCAAAGAATGTTTCAATTAATAGGCCATCAACCATTTACAATGTGTGGCCGACAACTTTTCCATTTGTGGCGCGCGAAATTTCAGTGCTCATGCAATGTTACAAGCAAGACAATAACAACCCATGAATCAACCCCATAAACTAAAAGCAATCAATAAAAGTTGTAAAGACTACAACACGAGGAATTCCCGAAGCGGTCACCCAGCGAAGTACTACCCTCGCCCGATAGGATGTGACTGCGGGGATCGGACGGGACACGGTTTTCCCGGCTGTGGTATGGTCGTAGACGGAAGAATACAAGCTCTAGTTGTATGTGTGATTTGTTTTCGTATAGCCAAGCGAGAAAGCCTGAAAATCCCCCTTGCCTTCCCTTCCGACTGCAAAGAATGTTCAATTAATAGGCCCTCAACCCGTTACATTTGTGACGACAAGTTTAACATTTGTCGCCGCGCGAAAATTCATTGCTTCATGCAATGTGGACAAGCAAGAAATAAACAACTCATGAATCAACCATAAACTAAAAGTAATCAATAAAATAGAAGCCTACAACACGAGGAATTCCCAAGCGGTCACCCAGCGAAGTACTACTCTCGCCCTACAGGATTTGACTGCGGGGATCGGACGGGACCCGGTTTTTTGCCTGTGGTATCTGGTCGTAGACGGAAGAATACAAGCTCTAGTTGTATGTGTGATTTGTTTTCGTCTAGCCAAGCGAGAAAGCCAGTGAAAATCCATTGCCTTCTGCCTTCAGACTGCAAAGAATGTTCAATTACAGTCCATCAAGTCAGTTATTACATTGTGACGACCAACTCTTAACATTTGTCTCGCGCTAAACTTCAGTGCTCATGCAATGTGGACAAGCAAGAAAATAACAACTCATGAATCAAACATAAACTAAAGGCAATCAAGAAAGTAGAAGCCTACAACACGAGAAATTCCCAAGCGGTCACCCAGCGAAGTACTACTCTCGCCCTACAGGATTTGAATGAGGGGATCGGACGGGAGCCGGTTTTTTTGCCTTTGGTATGGTCGTAGAGCGACACGATGAATACAAAGCCCTTCCTAGTTGTAATATATGTGATTTGCTTTTCGTCTAGCCACGCGGAGAAACGCCGAGTGAAATCCCCGCTTGCCTTCCCTTCAGACTGCAAAGAATGTTCAATTAATGGGCCATCAGAACCGGTTACATTGTGACGACACAACTTTAACAATTGTTCGCGCGACGCAAAATTCAGTGCTCATGCAATGCTGCGACTAAGCACCAAGAAAATAACAACTTCAGGCAATCAACCATAAACTAAAAGCAATCAATAAATGTAGAAGCCTACAACACGAGGAATTCCAAGCGCGTCACCCATCCGAAGTACTACTCTCGCCCTACAGGATTTGACTGCGAGGGCATCGGACGGGACCCGGTTTTTTGCCTGTGCGCGTATAGGTCGTAAGACGGAAGAACTGACAAGCTCTAGTTGTATGTGTGATTTGTTCTTCGCTCTAGCCAAGCGAGAAAGCGAGTGAAAATCCCCCTTGCCTTCCATTCAGACTGGGCAAAGAATGCCCCTTCAATTACCAGAGCAGCCATCCAACCAGTTTCCATTGTGACGACAAACTTTAACATTTGTCGCGCAGCGAAAATTCAGTGCCGCATGACCCCCAATGATGGACAAGCAAGAAAATAACAACTCATGAATCAACCATAAACTAAAAGCAATCAATAACGTAGAAGCCTACAACACGAAGAATTCCCAAGCGGTCACCCAGCGAAGTCCTACTCTCGCCCTACAGGATTTGACTGCGGGAATCGGACTGGAGACCCGGATTTTTTTTTGCACTGTGGATCTAATGGTCGTAGACGGTAAGAAGTACAAGCCCTTAGTTGTATGTGTGATTTGTTTTGGTTCTAGCCAAGCGAGAAAGCGGAGTGAAAATCCCCCTTAGCCTTTCCCTTCAGACTGCAAAGAATGTTCAATTAAGAGGCCATCAACCAGTTAACATTGTGAACGACAACTTTAACATTTGTCGCGCGCGAAAATTCAGCTGCTCATGCCAATTGTGCGACAAGCAAGAAAATAACAACTCATGAATCAACCACTAAAACTAAAAGCAATCAATAATAGTAGAAGACTACAACACGAGGAATTCTTTTTTTTGGCCTTGTTTTTTTTTTGTTGTTGTTATAAAAATATTGTTTAATTGTTTTTCCCAAGCGGTCACCCAGCGAAGTACTACTCTCGCCTACAGGATTTGACTGCGCGGTATTCGGACGGCCGACCCTGTTTTTTTGCCTGATGCGTATGGTCGTAACGGAAGAATACAAGCTCTAGTTGTATGTGTGCATTTGTTTTCGTCTAGCGACAAGGCGAGAATGCCGAGTTGAAAATCCCCCTTGCCTTCCCTTCCAGACTGCCAAAGAATGCCTTCACTTAATAGGCCATCAACCAGTTTTGACATTGTGACGACAACTTTAACATTTGTCGCGCGCGAAAATTCAGTGCTCATGCAATGTGGACAAGCAAGAAAATAACAACTCATGAATCAACCATAAACTAAAAGCAATCAATAAAGTAGAAGCCTACAACACGAGGAATTCCCAGCGGTCACCCAGTGAAGTATTACTCTCGCACTACAGGATTTGACTGCGGGGATCGGACGGGACCCGGTTTTTTGCCTGTGGTATGGTCGTAGACGGAAGAATACAAGCTCTAGTTGTATGTGTGATTTGTTTTCGTCTAGCCAAGCGAGAAAGCGAGTGAAAATCCCCCTGGCCTTCCCTTCAGACTGCAAAGGAATGTTCAATTAATAGGCCATCAACCAGTTACATTGTGACGACAACTTTAACATTTGTCGCGCGCGAAAATTCAGTGCTCATGCAATGTGGACAAGCAAGAAAATAACAACTCATGAATCAACCATAGACTAAAAGCAATCAATAAGTAGAAGCCTACAACCCGAGGAATTCCCACGCGGTCACCCCGAGTTGTACTACTAACGACGTCGCGGATTTGTCTGCGGGGATCGGACGGGACCCGGTTTTTTGCCTGTGGTATGGTCGTAGACGGAAGAATACAAGCTCTAGTTGTATGTGTGATTTGTTTTGGTCTAGCCAAGCGAGAAAGCGAGTGAAATCCCCCTTGCCTTCCCTTCAGACTGCAAAGAATGTTCAATTCATAGGCCCTCAACCAGTTACATTGTGACGAAACCTTTAACATTTGCCGCGCGCGAAAATTAAGTGCTCATGCAATGTGGACAAGCAAGAAAATAACAACTCATGAATCAACCATAAACTAAAAGCAATCATAAAGTAGAAGCCTAAAACACGAGGAATTACAAGCGGTCACCCAGACAAGTACTACTCTCGCCCTATAGGATTTGACTGCGGGGATCGGACGGGACCCGGTTTTTTGCGTGTGGTATGGTCGTAGACGGAAGAATACAAGCTCTAGTTGTATGTGTGATTTGTTTTGGTCTAGCCAAGCGAGAAAGCGAGTGAAAACCCACCTTGCCTTCCCTTCAGACTGCAAAGAATGTTCATGAATAGGCCATCAACCAGTTACATTGTGACGACAACTTTAACATTTGTCGCGCGCGAAAATTCAGTGCTCAGGCAATGTGGACGAGCAAGAAAAAAACAACTCATGAATCAACCATAAACTAAAAGCAATCAATAAAGTAGAAGCCTACAACACGAGGAATTCCCAAGCGGTCACCCAGCGAAGTACTACTCTCGCCCTACAGGATTTGACTGCGGGGGACGGACGGGACCCGGTTTTTTGCCTGTGGTATGGTCGTAGACGGAAGAATACAAGCTCTAGTTGTATGTGTGATTTGTTTTCGTCTAGCCAAGCGAGAAAGGGAGTGAAATCCCCCTTGCCTTCCCTTCAGACTGCAAAGAATGTTCAATTAATAGGCCATCAACCAGTTACATTGTGACGACAACTTTACATTTCTCCCGCGCAAAAATTCAGTGCTCATGCAATGTGGACAAGCAAGAAAATAACAACTCATGAATCAACCATAAACTAAAAGCAATCAATAAAGTAGAACCCTACAACACGAGGAATTCCCAAGCTGCAACCCAGCGAAGTAATACTCTCGCCCTACAGGATTGACTGCGGGGATCGGACGGGACCCGGTTTTTTGCCTGTGGTATGGTCGTAGACGGAAGAATACAAGCTCTAGTTGTAGGTGTGATTTGTTTTCGTCTAGCCAAGCGAGAAAGCGAGTGAAAATCCCCCTTGCCTTCCCTTCAGACTGCAAAGAATGTTCAATTAATAGGCCATCAACCAGTTACATTGTGACGATAACTTTAACATTTGTCGCGCGCGAAAATTCCGTGCCCATGCAAAGTGGACAAGCAAGAAAATAACAACTCATGAATCAACCATAAACTAAAAGCAATCAATAAAGTAGAAGCCTACAACACGAAGGAATTCCCAAGCGGTCACCCACCGAAGTACTACTCTCGCCCTAGAGGATTTGACTGCGGGGATCGCACGGGACCCGGTTTTTAGCCTGTGGTATGGTCGTAGACGGAAGAATACAAGCTCTAGTTGTATGTGTGATTTGTTTTCGTCTAGCCAAGCGAGAAAGCGAGTGAAAATCCCCCTTGCCTTCCCTTCAGACTGCAAAGAATGTTCAATTAATAGGCCATCAACCAGTTACATTGTGACGACAACTTTAACATTTGTCGTGCGCGAAAATTCAGTGCTCATGCAATCTGGACAAGCAAAAAAATAACAACTCATGAATCAACCATAAACTAAAAGCAATCAATAAAGTAGAAGCCTACAACACGAGGAATTCCCAAGCGGTCACCCAGCGAAGTACTACTCTCGCCCTACAGGATTTGACTGCGGGGATCGGACTGGACCCGGTTTTTTGCCTGTGGTATGGTCGTTGACGGTAGAATAAAAGCTATTTTTGTCTGTGTGGTTTGTTTTCGTCTAGCCAAGAGAGAAAGCGAGTGATAATCCCCCTAGCCTCCCCTTCAGACTGCAAAGAATGTTCAATTAATAGGACATCAAGCATTTACATTGTGACGACAACTTTAACATTTGTCGCGCGCGAAAATTCAGTGCTCACGCAATGTGGACAACCAACAAAATAACAACCCATGAATCACCCATAAACTTTAATCAATCAATAAAGTTGAAGCCTACAACACGAGGAATTCCCAAGCGGTCACCCAGCGAAGTACTACTCTCGCCCTACAGGATTTGACTGCGGGGATCGGACGGGACCGGTATTTTGCCTGTGGTATGGTCGTAGACGGAAGAATACAAGCCCCAGTGGTATGTGTGATTTATTTGGTCTAAAGTAGAAGCCTACAACACGAGGAATTCCCAAGCGGTCACCCAGCGAAGTCTACTCTCGCCTACAGGATTTGACTGTGGGATCGGACGGGACCCGGTTTTTTGCCTGTGGTATGGTCGTAGACAGAATAATACAAGCTCTAGTTGTATGTGTGATTTGTTTCGTCTAGCCAAGCAAGAAGCGAGTGAAAATCCCCCTTGCCTTATTCAGACTGCAAAGAATGTTCAATTAATAGGCCATCAACCAGTTACATTGTGACGACAACTTTAACATTTGTCGCGGGCGAAAATTCAGTGCTCATGAAGTGGGACAAGCAAGAAAATAACAACTCAGGAATCAACCAAAACTAAAAGCAATCAATAAAGTCGAAGCCTACAACACGAGGAATTCAGTGCTCATGCAATGTGGACAAGCAAGAAAATAACAACTCATGAACAACCATAAACTAAAAGCAACTAGTTGCAATCAAATTCGTCTAGCCAAGCGAGAAAGCGAGTGAAAATCCCTCTTCCCTTCCCTTCAGACAGCAAAGAATGTTTAAGTAATAGGCCATCAACCAGGTTCCTTGTGACGACAACTTTAACATTTGTCGCGCGCGAAAATTCAGTGCTCATGCAAGTGGACAAGCAAGAAAATAACAACTCATGAATCAACCATAAACTAAAAGCAATCAATAAAGTAGAAGCCTACAACACGAGGAATTCCCAAGCGGTCACCCAGCGAAGTACTACTCTCGCCCTACAGCATTGGACTGCGGGGATCGGACGGGACCCGGTTTTTTGCCTGTGGTATGGTCGTAGACGGAAGAATACAAGCTCTAGTTGTATGCGTGATTTGTTGCGTCTAGCCAAGCGAGAAAGCGAGTGAAAATCCCCCTTGCCTTCCCTTCAGACTGCAAAGAATGTTCAATTAATAGGCCATCAACAGTTACATTGTGACGACAACTTTATCCTTTGTCGCGCGCGAAAATTCAGTGCTCATGCAATGTGGACAAGCAAGAAATAACAACTCATGAATCAACCATAAACTAAAAGCAATCAATAAAGTAGAAGCCTACAACACGAGGAATTCCCAAGCGGTCACCCAGTGAAGTATTACTCTCGCCCTACAGGATTTGACTGCGGGATCGGACGGGACCCGGTTTTTGCCTGTGGTATGGTCGTAGAGGGAAGAATACAAGCTCTAGTTGTATGTGTGATTTGTTTCCGTCTAGCCAAGCGAGAAAGCCAGTGAAAATCCCCCTTGCCTTCCCTTCAGACTGCAAAGAATGTTCAATTCATAGGCATAACCAGTTACATTGTGACGACAACTTTAACATTTGTCGCGCGAAAATTCAGTGCTCATGCAATGTGGACAAGCACGAAAATAACAACTCATGAATCAACCATAAAATAAAAGCAATCAATAAAGTAGAAGCCTACAACACGAGTACTTCCCAAGCGGTCACCCAGCGAAGTACTACTCTCGCCCTAGAGGATTTGACTGCGGGGATCGGACGGGACCCGGTTTTTCGCCTGTGGTATGGTCGTAGACGGCAGAATACAAGCTCTAGGTGTATGTGTTATTACTGTTGGTCTAGCCAAGCGACTTAGCATCTGAAAATCCCCCTTGCCTTCCCTTCAGACTGCAAAGAAGGTTCAATTAATAGGCCATTACCAGTTACAGTGTGACGACAACTTTAACATTTGCCGTGCGCGAAAATTCAGTGCTCATGCAATGTGGACAAGCAAGAAAATACCAACTCATGAATCAACCATAAACTAAAAGCAATCAATAAAGTAGAAGCCTACAACACGAGGAATTCCCAAGCGGTCACCCAGCGAAGTACTACTCTCGCCCTACAGGATTTGACTGCGGGGATCGGACGGGACCCGGTTTTTTGCGTGTGGTATGGTCGTAGACGGAAGAATACAAGCTCTAGTTGTATGTGTGATTTGTTTTCGTCTAGCCAAGCGAGAAAGCGAGTGAAAATCACCCTTGCCTTCCCTTCAGACGGCAAATAATTTTCAATTAATAGGCCATCAACCAGTTACATTGTGACGACAACTTTAACATTTGTCGCGCGCGAAAATTCAGTGATCATGCAATGTGGACAAGCAAGAAAATAACAACTCATGAATCAACCATAAACTAAAAGCAATCAATAAAGTAGAAGCCTACAACACGATTAATTCCCAAGCGGTCACCCAGCGAAGTACTACTCTCGCCCTACAGGATTTGACTGCGGGGATAGCACGGGACCGCGGTTTTTTGCCTGTGGTATGGTCGTAGACGGAAGAATACAAGCTCTAGTTGTATGTGTGATTTGTTTTCCTCTAGCCAAGCGAGAACAGCCAGTGAAACTCCCCCTGGCCTTCCCTTCAGACTGCCAAAGAATGTTCAATTAATAGGCCACATCAACCAGTTACATTGTGACGACAACTTTAACATTTGTCGCGCGAAAATTTCAGTGCTCATGCAATGTGGACAAGCAAGAAAATAACAACTCATGAATCAACCATAGACTAAAAGCAATCAATAAAGTAGAAGCCTACAACACGAGGAATTCCCAAGCGGTCACCCAGCGAAGTACTACTCTCGCCCTACAGGATTTGACTGCGGGGATCGGACGGGACCCGGTTTTTTGCCTGTGGTATGGTCGTAGACGGAAGAATACAAGCTCTAGTTGTATGTGTGATTTGTTTTCGTCTAGCCAAGCGAGAAAGCGAGTGAAAATCCCCCTTGCCTTCCCTTCAGACTGCAAAGAATGTTCAATTAATAGGCCATCAACCAGTTACATTGTGACGACAACTTTAACATCTGCCGTGCGCGAAAATTCAGTGCTCATGCCAATGGGGACAAGACAAGAAAAATAACAACTCATGAATCAACCATAAACTAAAAGCAATCAATAACGTAGAAGCCTACAACACGAGGAATTCCCAAGCGGTCACCCAGCGAAGTACTACTCTCGCCCTACAGTAGGAGACTGCTGGGATCGGACGGGACCCTGTTTTTCGCGTGTGGTATGGTCGTAGACGGAAGAATACAAGCTCTAGTTGTATGTGTGATTTGTTTTGGTCTAGCCAGGCGAGAAAGCGAGTGAAAATCCCCCTTGCCTTCCCTTCAGACTGCAAGAATGTTCAATTAATAGTCAATCAACCAGTTACATTGTGACGACAACTTTAACATTTGTCGCGCGCGAAAATTCCGTGCTCATGCAATGTGGACAAGCAAGAAAATAACAACTCATGAATCAACCATAAACTAAAAGCAATCAATAAAGTAGAAGCCTACAACACGAGGAATTCCCAAGCGGTCACCCAGCGAAGTACTACTCTCGCCCTACAGGATTTGACTGCGGGGATCGGACGGAGCCCGTTTTTCGCCTGTGGTATGGTCGTAGACGGAAGAATACAAGCTCTAGTTGTATGTGTGATTTGTTTTCGTCTAGCCACGCGGGACACCGAGTGAAAATCCCCTTGCCTTCCCTTCAGACTGCAAAGAATGTTCAATTAATAGGCCATCAACCAGATACATTGTGACGACAACTTTAACATTTGTCGCGCGCGAAAATTCAGTGCTCATGCAATGTGGACAAGCAAGAAAATAACAACTCATGAATCAACCATAAACTAAAAGCAATCAATAAAGTAGAAGCCTACAACACGAGGAATTCCCAAGCGGTCACCCAGCGAAGTACTACTCTCGCCCTAGATGATTTGACTGCGGGGATCGGACGGGACCCGGTTTTTTGCTTGTGGTATGGGCGTAGACGGAAGAATACAAGCTCTAGTTGTATGTGTGATTTGTTTTCGTCTAGACACTCGAGAAAGCGTGTGAAATTCCGCGTTGCCTTCCCTTCAGACTGCAAAGAATGTTCAATAAATAGTCAATAAATCAGATACATTGTGACGACAAATTTAACAGTTTTATCGAGCTAAAATTCATTGCTCATGCAATGTGGCAAGCAAGAAATAACAACTCATGAATCAACCATAAACTAAAAGCAATCAATAAAGTAGAAGCCTACAACACGAGGAATTCCCAAGCGGTCACCCAGCGAAGTACTACTCTCGCCATACAGGATTTGACTGCGGGGAAAGGACGGGACCCGGTTTTTTTCCTCTGGTAAGGTCGTAGACTGAATAATACAATCTCTAGTTGTATGTGTGATTTGTTTCGTCTAGCCAAGCGAGAAAGCGAGTGAAAATCCCCCTTGCCCTTCCCTTCAGACTGCAAAGAATGATCAATTAATAGGCGATCAACCAGTTCCATTGTGACGACAACATTAACATGTGTCGCGCGCGAAACTTCAGTGCGCCTGCAATGTGGACGAGCAAGAAAAAAACAACTCCTGAATCAACTATAAACTAAAAGCAATCAATAAAGTAGAGCCTACAACACGAGGAATTCCCAGCGGTGACCCAGCGAAGTACTACTCTCGCCCTACAGGATTTGACTGCGGGGATCGGACGGGACCCGGTTTTTTGCCTGTGGTATGGTCGTAGACGGAAGAATACAAGCTCTAGTTGTATGTGTGATTTGTTTTCGTCTAGCCAAGCGAGAAAGCGAGTGAAATCCCCCCTTGCCTTCCCTTCAGACTGCAAGGAATGTTCCATTAATAGGCCATCAACCAGTTACATTGTGACGACAACTTTAAAATTTGTCGTGCGCAAGATATCAGTGCTCATGCACACTCGACAAGGAAGAAAATGAAACCACAGGAATCAACCATAAACTAAGAGCCAGCAATAAAGTAGTAGCCTGCGACACGAGGAATTCCCAAGCGGTCACCCAGCGAAGTACTACTCTCGCCTACAGGATTTGACTGCGGGGATCGGACGGGACCCGGTTTTTTGCCTGTGGTATGGTCGTAGACGGAACAATACACAAGCTCTAGTTGGATGTGTGATTTGTTTTCGTCTAGCCAGAGCGAGAGAAGCGAGTGAAAATCCCCCTTGCCTTCCCTTCAGATCTGTCAAAGAATGTTCAATTAACTAGGCCTCAACCAGTTTACCTTGTGACGACAACTTTAACATTTGTCGCGCGCGAAAATTCGTGCTCATGCAATGTGGACAAGCAAGAAAGTAACAACTCATGAATCAACCATAAACTAAAAGCAATCAATAAAGTAGAAGCCTACAACACGAGGAATTCCCAAGCGGTCACCCAGCGAAGTACTACTCTCGCCCTACAGGATTTGACTGCGGGGATCGGACGGGACCCGGTTTTTTGCCTGTGGTATGGTCGTAGACGGAAGAATACAAGCTCTAGTTGTATGTGTGATTTGTTTCGTCTAGCCAAGCGAGAAGCGAGTGAAATCCCCCTTGCCTTCCCTTCAGACTGCAAAGAATGTTCAATTAATAGGCCATCAACCAGTTACATTGTGACGACAACTTTAACATTTGTCGCGCGCGAAAATCAGTGCTCAGGCAATGTGGACAAGCAAGAAATAACAACTCATGAATCAACCATAAACTAAAAGCAATCAATAAAGTAGAAGCCTACAACACGAGGAATTCCCAAGCGGTCACCCAGCGAAGTACTACTCTCGCCCTCACAGGATTTGACTGCGGGGATCGGACGGGACCCCGGTTTTTTTTTTCCGCCTGTGGTATGGGGTCCGTAGACGGAAGAATACAAGCTCTAGTTGTCTGTGTGATTTGTTTTCGTCTAGCCAAGCGAGAAAGCGAGTGACAAATCCCCCTTGCTTTTCCCTTCAGACTGCAAAGCCTGTTCAATTAATAGGCCATCCAACCAGTTACAGTGTGACGACAACTTTAACATTTGTCGCGCCGCGAGAAATTCAGTTGCTCATGCAATGTGGACAAGCAAGAAAATAACAACTCATGAATCAACCTAAACTAAAAGCATTCAATAATTAGAAAGCCTACAACACGAGGAATTCCCAAGCGGTCAACCCAGCGAAGTACTACTCTCGCCCATACAGGATTTGACTGCGGGGAATCGGACGGGCACCCCGGTAATTTTATGCCTGTGGATATGTTCGTTGACGGCCAAGAATACAAGCTCTAGTTGTATGTGTGATTTCTTTTTTGGTCTAAAGTAGAAGCCTACAACACGAGGAATGCCCAAGCGTCACCCAGCGGAAGTACTACTCTCGCCCTACAGGATTTGACTGTGGGGATCGGACGGGACCCGGTTTTTTTGCTGTGGTATGGTCGTAGACAGAAGAATACAAGCTCTAGTTGTATGTGTGGTTGTTTTTCGTCTAGCCAAGCAAGAAAGCGAGTGAAAAATCCCCCTTGCCTTATGTTCAGACTGCAAAGAATGTTCAATTAATAGGCCATCAACCAGTTCCATTGTGACAACAACTTTAACATTTGGGGGTTCGCGGGCGAAAATTCAGTGCTCATGCAAATGTGGACAAGCACGAAAATAACAACTCCATGAATCACCCATAAACTAAAAGCAATCAATAAAGTATAATAGCCCTACAACACGAGGAATTCAGTGCTCATGCAAAGTGTGGACAAGCCAGAAAATAACAAGTCATGAATCAACCATAAACTAAAAGCAACTAAAGCAATCAAATTCGTCTAGCCAAGCGAGAAAGCGAGTGAAAATCCCCCTTCCCTTCCCTTCCGACAGCAAAGAAAATGTTTAATTAATAGGGCCATCACCAGTTCCATTGTGACGGACAACTTTAACAGTTGTCGCGCGCGAAAATTCACTGCTCATGCAATGTGGACAAGCAAGAAAATAACAACTCATGAATCACCATAACTAAAAGCAATCAATAAAGTAGAAGCCGACAACACGGGGAATTCCCAAGCGGTCACCCAGCGAAGTACTCTTCTCGCCCTACCGGATTTGACTGCGGGGATCGGACGGGACCTGGTTTTTTGCCTGTGGTATGGTCGTAGACGGAAGAATACAAGCTCTAGTTGTATGTGTTATTTGTTTTCGTCTAGCCAAGCGAGAAAGCGAGTGAAAATCCCCCGTGCCTTCCCTGCAGACTGCAAAGAATGTTCAATTAATAGGCCATCAACCAGTTACATTGTGACGACAACTTTACGATTTTTCCGCGCGCGAAAATTCAGTGCTCATGCAATGTGGACAAGCAAGAAAAATAACAACTCATGAATCAACCATAAACTAAAAGCAATCAATAAAGTAGAAGCCTACAACACGAGGAAATTCCCAAGCGGTCACCCAGCGACGTACTAACTCTCGCCCTACAGGATTTTACTGCCTGTATCGGACGGGGCCCGGTTTTTTTTGCCTGTTGGTAAGGTCGTAGGCGGAAGAAATACAAGCTCTAGTTGTATGTGTGATTTGTTTTTCGTCTATACAAGCGGAGAAAGCCTTGAAAATCCCCCTTGCCTTCCTTTCAGACTGCAAAGAATGTTTCAATTAATAGGCCATCGACCAGTTACAATTGTGACGACAACTTTAACATTGGGTCGCGCGCGAAAATTCAGTGCTCATGCAATGTGGACAAGCAAGAAGATACCAACTCATGAAATCAACCATAAACTAAAAGCAATCAATAGGCGTATAAGCCCTACCAACACGCGAAATTCTTAAGCGTGTCACCCAGGGGGGGTAGCGAAGTACTACTCTCGCCCTAACAAGATTTCGACTGCGGGGATCGGTACGGGACCCGGTTTTTTGCCTGTGGTATGGTCGTAGACGGACGAAATACAGGCTCTAGTTGGGTGTGTGATTTGTTTTCGTCTAGCCAAGCGGGAAAGCTAGTGAAAATCCTTCTGGCCTTCCCTTCAGACTGCAAAGAATGTTCAATTAACAGGCCATCAACCAGTTTTACATTTTGACGACAACTTTAACATTATGTCGCGCGCGAAAATTCACTGCTCATGCAATGTGGACAAGCAAGAAAATAACAACGCATGAATCAACCATAAACTCAATCAATCAATAAAGTAGAAGCCTACAACACGATAATTCCCAAAGTGGTCACCCAGCGCAGTACTACTCTCGCCCTACAGGATTTACTGGCGGGGATCGGACGGGCACCCGGTTTTTTGCCTGTGGTATGGTCGTAGACGGAAGAATACAAGCTTCTAGTTGTATGTGTGTTTTGTTTTTGTTTAGCTAAGCGAGAAAAGCCTTGAAAATCCCCCTTGTTTGCCCTTCAGACTGCAAGAAAAGATTCAATTAGAGGCCATCAACCAGTTACATTGTGACGACAACTTTATTTTTTTGCGTGCGCGAGTTCAGTGCTCATGCACTGTGGACAAGCAAAAATAAACAACTCATGAATCACCCATAAACTAAAAGCAATCACTCAAGTAGAAGCCTACACCACGAGGAATTCGCAAGTGGTCACCCAGCGAAAGTACTACTCTCGCCCTACAGGATTTTTGACTGCGGGGATCGCCTCGATCATTTCTGGAACCGCTGGCGAGGCAGAGAATCTCACACAACTTTAGAGAACAACATCGGCTGTTCTAAGACAGTTAAACTCACAGCGTACGGTTTTCAAGTGGGAGATATTGTGTGCATACATGAGATGACGACCCCAAGACAGCTGTGGCGACTTGGAAGGATTCAATGCTTACTTTTCTGGTCCGGATGGCGAGATTCGAAGTGCTGTAGTGAAAGTTAATTTCCGGCAACTTGCTTTCGTCAGAATGGAGACGCCCACTGCAGAGACTCTACCCTTTGGAAGTGAAGCGGAATACTGACCGGATAACGCTGTTCCTATTACAGTTGTGAGGGATGAAGAGGTCCCAGCAGGTGTTGTACATTGTGAGCTAATAAACCTTTCTAAAGTGATGTGTACGAATTTTTGTAATAAGTTTGTTTGTACATGAGATTTTCTTAATTTTGAAGTTTTGTTGATTGATGTCATCAATCGTGGGCAGAGTGTGCATAAACTGGATCCGACTATTTCACGTGGTCGGCAAGAAGAAGAAAAAACATTTTTTGACCCCCAACGAACTGAACATTGAAGTCTGGCGTTGTTCTACGATTTGATCTTGAAAATAGCCTTGAACAGAAATGGGATTTCTTATTTCTACATACGACGTTGTCTTATTGCGTAAGGTGCTAAACTGCTCGAATACCCCGCCACTTATTTGCATGTGAATAGCGTGTATTGTTATCTTTCTCGTTCTTTAAACGATGCGCCCCACTAGCGTCACGGTTTTCTTGTACAGGCTGTAACCAATAAAAATTTGATACAAGAATTATTTCTCAGTGGCAGATTTGTTATCCGAACTAGCCTCGTTCACCAGGGTCTCACATTGTCTCAACGACAATGGAGCTCCTGGAACTCGAGGTCGTTTCAAAACAAGTCCACAATTACAATGACGGCAAAATTTTTTGCGCGCTTATGTGTCTCATTTTCATTTTGTGAAACGTCGATCTGTCACTTTTTAACCAATAGAAAGTCCTCCTTTTTTCCATTAGCCAATAAGAGAGCGAGGCAAGTTATGAATTTGGCCGCGTCAAAATGAATAAAATAGAAGTTTCTCACATTTTTTGTTCTCGCGTTTCTTCTCGTGTTTTTGAACTTAATTTTGGACCCCTCTGCCTTTTTGTTATTGTAAAAAAACAAATTGATAATCAGTTTTTCATGCGTCTGTCCGGTCATTAATAATGATATAATTTCGTCATAAACTTGTCAAAGTAGTAGCGCATCGCCTCGTGCCATCCGCAGCTACTTTGACAATGTTATGACGAAATTCATGATCAATAACAGTACAGACGCATGAAAAACGGACATCCAAATATGTTTAATTAGCCGGACGTCACGCAAATCCACACGAACATCTGCAAGTCACTTAGCGATTGAAAGCGCTAATTTTTCGCTTATGAGATAAATACATGGGTATAAACTACCCTAATATGATGAATTTGCGGTAGGACTATAAGAAATGTTGGACACTGACTTATTTGAACGTCAAACGACGTTCTCAAAAAACTTGGTAAAGACGTTTCGACCTGAAAACCCTCGGTCATCCGAGAATTTGACAAAAAGGCGACAGCTTCTTTCAACCGTTCATATTTGGCGTATGTGCGTGACGACAAGTACGCGTTATCTCTGCTTGAGGCGAGGAACATTATCAACACTCTTCCCCAGGGCGCTTTTCCCTGGCTTTGGGAAAAGCGCCGGGGGACGAGGTTGGAAAATATAAAATGTCAGGAATTTCTATATGTTCATTCAGGCAGTTTGCCGCCGTTGGTTAGAGCGGCTTGCCATAAGATCCGGCGATCCCGGGTTCAAGACCCGCTCTGACCACTCGTTGAATTTGATCCTGGCAGTCCTTGGTTCAACTTCCCAGCTGCACTTGTAAATAGCCAACTGGTTTGCCTCCGGCCAGTTGGGATTCTGAATAATTTTTGTTTGTTCTGTTCTGTTGTTTTCGTTGTGGTTGCATTGGCCCTGAAAAGCCCCAATGGGGGAGCGGTCAATTAGTGTGTATTGTATCGTTATTGTATTTGTTGTCCTATCCGTAACGTAAGGCGGAACAGATGATCAATGCCATCAATTAGTAATTCATGAGTAATCGATGAAGAATCAGTTTGATTAATCATTGATTGTTGGCGAATGATCAATGAGTAATCAGATGAGTAATCGAAGCCCAAAAATGTTGTGGCCTAATCGATTACTCATTGATGTAATTGATTACTCATCGATGACCCATCGATTACTCAATCGACTATTATAATTGCGCACAACAGACACTTGTTGCGTTTCTTGTACCATTTTTTTTCGTTTGTGATTCTTTTAGCTGTGTGTAGACGAAACTTTTTCCTTGTATGTCAGTTAAATTCCTGTTGACAATGTCGAGGCGCAAAGTGCTAATCACAAATACAGATGATTCACAATTGTGCAATATTTCACTTAACCCAACTACGTTATATGTAATATACAAAACGATTTACCAGTAACCAAACCAGTCTGAAAATGAAACTAACAAATTCGCTGACAAGAGTCGAACACGTGGTTTATCGATTTTTTTGGTGGGTGTTTGTCAGCGAAGTAAAACTGCTTGCGGTTTAAGGCAAACATCCGTCATAAGCAGTTACAGAACCAGCTTGCGTGGTGAATATTTGAACAAGTTTCCGATTTTTTGGCCTTTGAGCTAGAAACGCGATTTTCTTTATCTATTACAGTGTGTTTTAGAACGGCGATTGTCCTATTTTTCGGCAGGTCCAGGTTTCATTACGTTCTATTTTTTCATTCTTTTCTTTCTCTTGGGCTTCCTTCAATTGTCTTTTGTTGCATCTCCAGTCCTTCTGCCGGTGGCCCTCGATTATTGAAAGACATCTTGTCATCGAATAAAAGAATGCCTTCAAACGATGGATTTGCTGGAATTTTGGGACTAACTAGAAAAGAGTCCACTAGTCTAATATGGTCCGTTTTTTCGATATTTTCCAATCAAATAATGGATTGGCATTCCTCTCGTTTGGAATGGTTGTCATTCTTTTTATGTGCCCAACAAGAAATTCGGTTTGTTCCGCCACAAGGCAGAAACCATTTCTTTGTGCCTTAGGTTTGCGGAATCAGTGCTCTCCCCACTTGAGAGAACCACTTCGTACCGTTTATCGTTGATCAACAAAAAAGCGATTTTGGCGTCCGGTTGAAGGAATATAAAGCCTCCCTTGCTGCTAGGATAGAAATCCCGGAAATATGGTAGGTTTTGTCCCTCGTGGCTGCACATATGAATAAGGATTTCTTTGAAGTTATTTTGAGCCAGCAGTAGCATCCGTCTCTTTTAAGTTTCTATTTCCAAATACAATGTTTGGGAGAATCCGCGCTGCGAATGTGGGAATTTATTTGAGCTCTTTTGCGGAAATTGCAATTCTATGGACTTTGAAGAGTTTGGTTCTTGGGGAGAAAGGTAGTTCTCTTGTTGTTTCGATTCAGAACATACTGAAGTTACTTGGCTAGTAGAGGCAGCAATGTCGATGAGGTCGTTTAATAAAACAGTTGCCAAAGTATCCTCGTTCGGACAGCCTCCTCGATTTCATCTTGACCAAGAATTTTGTTTTCATCAGGGCCATCGCCAGAGGACAACAACTCGGTCTCGTCGTTAACAATTTCAAAATGACCGTTAAACTGTAGAACGCCTGATGATTCTTCTAAAATATTTTCTTGGAGTCAACTGAGGTCTATGCCGAGCAGGTTTATGGTTTCTAGTGCATTGGCCTCAGCTATTTTTCATTGAACGTGCTATAAGGTCCTTCAACGTCATCAGGCCAAATGCGGAAGACATATAGTTTTATTCTAACTGATCTTCCGCTCCCTTTGACCTTTTTGAAAGTGTTATCCCTGTCTGGTTTTGTTCAGACAAAGCTTTTTTTCAGATAGCATTATCATAGCCTGACAGCACAACCAATGTCAATCATTTCAATAAGTGCCGGACGTTTGTTTTCGTTTTTTGGAAACATCGTATTTTCGCAAACAGTTTTTCGCATGGATCGCTGGGCCAAATAGCCAGGGCGCAAATGGAGCTTCAGGATAGTACTTAGCAAAAACTTTGACATCGAGTATAAGTGAATGACCAGAATTTATCATTTCTCTGTATGTTTCATCGCTGATAAAGTTGCTGTTGAACATCGTCTTTTCAAGTGTCAAATTTACAAATTTCCTCCGCAGGCTAAGGAAAACCACCGGCCTCCACGCTTCTTCAATCCTTTCGGCTATATTGTCAAGTTGTTGCATGCGTAAGCAGGCGGCATTTTCTGTCCAATTACTTCAAATATACCCTTGTCTTGCAACTGTTTCGTTGTCGGCAAAATTCAAAAGACATGAAAAGAAATTCTCACACGAGGATGAAGAAGCCTTACAGGCCGCATTAACGTTCCTGCTTATCCTTCATCCCAACGTCTAGTTTGCCATAGTCCCGTCGCCAAACGATAATTTTGGAACACTTGAATTATTTGCTCCAACATACTGCACATTTTTGCCCCATAATTAAAAGGCGTCTGGTATTTAAGCAACTGATTTCGCCAGTTTTTTACCATATGCAACTGATCTGGAAACATAAGTTTGGGTACGTAATTGTCATTACTTATTTTTTCCAACGGCGCAAAAAAACCCGCTCAATGCAGATGCTTTCTACAGACACCTTCCCATGCTCCTTGTGTCCAGCACCGTGGCAACGAATGTGAAAGTATTTTCGTATCTTGCGATCTCCATCCGCTTCCAGCCCTAATATGTTTATCCCAGATTGTCCGGCCCAAGCTCTAGAAGTGCGCATCCAAGTAGCACCAGTATCGGCTGTTTCTCCCTTTATGACAGGTTATATTGCTAAAGTAAATGATGGAATATACGACTGAAGCGGAACCATTAGAAGAAGCATACGGCCTGACATGCTTTCTCGGATTCTTGTTCTTCTACGCCGTCAATGATGTCTTGTGTGGAATTTTACCCTCACTTCTTCATTTTGCTTGCATAACCAATTATTCTATTTTCACGACATCGAACGTTTTGCGCAGCTAGCTGTCTCATCAACGGCAAGAGGAAAGTGCCTTTATAACAGAGTTTGTCATAAAACACTTTTGCATCTTTGCATCTATCGCTAGTTTAACGACTCAGCAACGGCCTTTTTCACTTATCGCTTCCCTCTGTAAACGGAGCTAGCACAAGGCCCACCAAAGTTTCTATAGCTACGTGCTCACAACCCATCGGGCCCCCATAGTCAAGAAGTATAGCAAATAGGCGACTTGATGGTTGAACTGCCAAGTGTTTCTACCTTTCCCTTGACTTTTAACGATAGATCGTTCAAAAATGTCTCAATACACTTTGTGTTCACATCACCATCTTTGAAGAGGTTGGCTAGCCTGAGCAACCGGTTCATCACACGGCGGGCAGAACAATTCAAGTTAAGCGCATCACCTGGTCCTGCTTTAGATACAACAGAACTTAGCCAATGAAGCACTGCAACATTTTGC
Organism: Montipora foliosa; assembly: GCF_036669935.1. Taxonomy (NCBI): domain Eukaryota; kingdom Metazoa; phylum Cnidaria; class Anthozoa; order Scleractinia; family Acroporidae; genus Montipora; species Montipora foliosa. The sequence goes on along the minus strand of NW_027179647.1, from coordinate 6,047 downwards.
GACGGATTCATGAACAAAATCCCCATCGCGCAGTTTGCAGCCCACATGTTGGAAATTCCCGAGGGTGAAGCGATCCGAAATTCTCAACACACCTAGTACCTTTGAACAACTGTCGGAGGAAGGCGAGAACCCTACGGGAGAATAAAGAACTGGGCTACAGCAAGAATCTCCCATAGGGGGTCTGAGAGTCAAGATTCAAGGTACATGAATCCGTTTTTTGAACACGTGTAATTTGATCAATTCGCATAACTATTTCCGTTAGCAAAGTCCTATATTTCCTTGTGTACTGCGACTGACATCGTTTCATAGAAATGTTATTTTTTTCATGAGTTCTCCTTTGCTTTGCATATTAAAGTCGTTTTGTTTTTGTTTTATAGGGAAAGGGAAGCGAGCTGCTTCTCCAACCGGCAAACAGGAGGACGAAATTTCGTTTATGCAGAAAATGGCCCTTGAGGTCTTGTACCGAGAGCAAGTATCCAGTCGCACGGAGTTATTGAAGAATTTGCAAAACTTACCAAGCCTTGACGGGGCAACCGTCAAGGTGTGGTTCCGACGACAAACGGCAAAGATTTATAGAATGGAAGACCTTCTGAAGCGATAATTTCTGTGTACTACTAGCTGAAAAGAATAAACCTGGAAGCATCGGTTTACATTTAGTTTGTTTTAACAGTTTTAAAGTTTGTTTTTTCTTCACTAGACACCGTTATTACAGCCTTGAGATAATATCGATGAGTAATTGTGAAAACGAGGACTAGAATCAATGCACATCCATAGACTAATCGATGACCGAACTTTTGTGGCCTAATCGTTTAGTCATCGATTACTCATTGATCATCGGCAATAATCCATGACTCATCAACTGATTACCTATCGATTACCTAATGATTACTCGTTGATTTCATTGTATTTCATTGGTTCCATCGATTAGTTTTGTCTGGTGTATTGTATTCTATGTAGAAATTCCTGCCATTTCTGTGTTCACTTCCATATTGTCCCTCGACCGCGCGCCAGGAGATCACGCGTACTGTGTCGTCACTCACATACGCAAATATGAACGGTTTTGAAAGAAGATGTCGCTTTTTTGTCAAATTCAAACCGGGTATGACCGAAGGCTTTACGGCAACGTATTTACCAAGTTTTTTGAGAACGTCGTTTGATGTTCAAATAAGTCAGTGTCCAACATTTCTTATTAGTCAATTATTGTATTAATACCGTTCCTAATATACTTGAAACTCTCAGCCTGCTGAGATTCAGAGGTATAGAAATTTTTTTCAACCAAATAAATTGTATCATGATGTCACGCAAGGTGACCAATGCTGCACATGTATTTTCGAAACGAAAGACGATCATGGAACTCTGAAATATTAAAACGGCTTTAATCGCTGGGTCAGGCGCGAAGAGAGACTCTGGGCACGAGGTTGACAATGCGAATCGTTGTGTATACCATCATGCTTTGTAAACGTTTGCACAAGATTCGGTGCAACGGTGGGGGATGGCAAGAGTTTTTTTTTGGTGCAAAACTATCTGTTTTCTCTCGTACAGAGAGGAAACGCTCTAAGGTTTACGTTACGTAAAACCTCTTTTGTCGTACTCGCTTCATCTTGTAGTATAATAACGACTACACTTTAATTTTGACCGTCCATTTCATTGTCATGGCCGCAGAGCCCAATTTTAAAGGTCTTTTACAAATTCACTGGCCAAAGAACGCGGTTGCATTGCCGCAATACACCTGTGTCCAGAGAATGAAGAATAATCGCGGCAGTTTTCATCGCCAATCTAACGTTTTCCGGTGCAAAAATTTACCATTGAAGCCGAATTTAGAAGCAAAAAGCAGGCAGAAAAAAACGCAGCAAAAGTTGCTTTATTCAAGTTATGAATCTTTCCTCGCAGTTCTATCAAAATTCCGTCCTCCGATCCAGCTCATTGTACATCCTGAGTCTGAGTTTTATTTAGGCGAACACAAGGAAGGACATGCTTGTACAGAAGCAAAGTTTTGTAACTGCAGAACAATCACACAAAGATGGCTCCATGGTTTCAGCCCCCCCCCCCCCCCCCCCCCCCCCTCCCTCTCAGGAAGGGCAAGGCACACACCAATGTCCTTCCTCAGAAGTTTGAAAGACCATGCCTGTCTTCATTTATTTCAAGCCAGTTTCAATAAAGAATACAATGCGCCTTTTTCTTACAAGAACGTTCTACAAGAATAGCACAGAAAAATGGATTGCCGCTTCCACATTATGAGACTAAAACACAAACGGAAATGGTGGATTTGTATGTGCGGTTTTATTTGATGGCCAGAGCTTCAAAAGTGACAAAAGTTTAACCAAACAAGAAAATAGGAAGAGCAACAATGCTGCTTCTTGTAGCAATTAAAACATTAACCTTCCGGGAGCAAACGCATTATGAACCTTTAATACCTGGAAATGATGCGGCATCTAGAATGAGTGTCACTACTCCTACTTGCAATAGTTTGGATGCCACGATATCATACGGAATCTTCTACAGGAAAACGATCAGCAGAGAGGACACAGATGCCCAGTATACTCAACCAGTTGGAAAGGTACTTGTTACTAACGTAATTGTATGGGGTTTGGTTTACTTTGGTTAGAACGACAGTGCAAGCCCAGTTGTTCTGCTGCTTGTTAGGGGAAGGAGAGGGAATAAAAAGCCCTTTCTCGGTGAGAGGGCAATTTTATTTTAGGGGGGGGGGGGGGGGGGATAGGGCATGATTTTACTGTTGAAAGGTTAAACTGTATTTGCAATGTGTTAGCAATCATAGTTTCCCTAACATGAACAAACAGCATGTATTAGCATGTCATGTAAGCCTTCTTGTCACCCATCCTGGAGGTGACGGCGCAAAAGAAATCTTTTCCCCAAGCCGTGGGCAGGTTTGATTTAGGGTTGAGGTGATTAGGACAAAAATTTTGAATTGGCACAGCAACACATCATGATTGGCATAGCGTTGACAGCACACGCTCTTGAGTTTGTCCCTGCCACATAGGGTTGATTGGTGCAGGGTTGTACCGTGTAAAGATTGTGAATTTACCCCACAACGCATTTTTTTTATTAGTGCAGAAATAGCATTATTGTGTAACCTTTTGTCGTGTTTTTGTTTATTTTTTTAGGGGATTAGAGACATCTGTGTCTATTTCAGATACCATTGTACAATGTAGCTCATTTCAGATCATTTTTAGATACTGTTGTAGATACTTTTAGGTAATTTTAGATCATTTTAGATCACCAATTGTAACTCATTTTAGGTCATTCCGTGTTTTAGTTTTTGTTCCAGGTAGTCCCTGGTTCCTTTCCTGGCTACGCTTGTAACATGGAATTGGGATTCTCAAGAAAAAAAGTTGTTTCTGTTCAATCCTCAGAGATGTTTGACAATTATTCCATGCGCGTGCGTTTGATAGGAGATGATAGAGAGCAATCAAGGCGCGTAGCGCCAGTTTGGCTAGTATCGTCTCATATCTAACCTGCGATCAGGCTCTATTTTAGTTTCGCGTGCTACGTAATGTGGAAGTTGGCGAAACGAAAAATAGAGCCTGGCCAAGTCACTCTTCGAAATTCCTTCCGCCCACCTTTTTTGATTGATTGACATGTTCCCTTCGGCGGCCAATCTTTTAACTTCCATTACCCACTACCACGCGTGGACGGCAGATTCACGCTATTTTGTTTTGACCAGAAACCGTGGGAGGAATATTATGAACGAATTCGAAAGTTACCGTTGGCTTAATTTGAGAAAAACACATTTACGCATGGTAATGTTTTCGACGACTAGATTGCGGCAAAGGCAGAGTGTAATTCTCCCTCCGAACATTCCCTGAATATGCAAACCCCCCCCACCCCCCCCCCCCCCCCCCTCTTTTAGTTTGCCATCTTAATTTGTAATTGAGATAACCGAGCATTTTGTCGTTGGACGTTTTATTGGCAATAGATTTTTAAATAAAACAAAGAGAAATACATTATTCCTTTAACGGGTTTCCACATGAAGGTTTCTTTGGTGATTTTGTCCGGTAATATCGTCAGTTGCAGTAGTATTTCTGGAATTGCCGCGCAGTACAATCATGATACTGTACGTTTGTTGTTAATTTTTTGATGGAGTACAAACAGTATGATGGACTCGCACTTTCTTTTATTGTGATTTTTTATTGTTTGTCCACTTGATCTCTCTGGCAACATGCCTTATTAGATTTCTGGAGTGTGAGTTTTTGAAGTTAAGTCAACTGGAATTGTGAAGTCTGCAAAAAAACCGTGTCATCATTCATGTACAGTAAAAAACAAAAATTTTTAAAAAATTGAAAGCCATTTGATACGACAGATATTCGAAACATGGCATTCGTGGTAACTTGCGATTTTATCAGCATCTGCCTCCTGTTGATATATATGTCCCTTGTCTCATCCAGGAAACCAATATGCATCGGCTTCCATTGCCATTTGAAAGAACCAGCTATTTAGCGCCTTTCAAAACATCAGGGAACTTTGTGCCAAAGTTCTTTCACCCCATGGCCGCAGAGCTCGACACCGGTAATCGCGAATTTCACTCGTTCCAGATATACAAACCCGATTCCTGGACAAGTTTTGAGAGTTTCAGATGGCATATCTCCATTTAATTACAAAAAAAAATCACGTTTTCACCGTCCACGGCAATTGTAAGAACAAAAGGGAGCAAATTTCTTCGTACACTTATGGCGGATTAGTCTCGAGGACTTCGCGAGAGCTCACGCTCAATCACGATGGCATTTTCCCTTCCGGCTTTTCAGGCAGCCATTCAGATCACGATTTTGTTTGGCCAAAATTTGGCCGACCACAACGCACTTCTTGAGAGACTTTTGGTCATCCCAATTTTAGCGAGCGACTGACAATAAGAGAGAAATATGGGACGAAGTATTCTAAAACTGGGCCTTGATCGCAGGTTTATCTCATATCCAACGAGCGCGGGTGGAATAATTTTTTTGGAATAATCGGTCTTTCAGCTTCATATACCTTAGTTTGACCTATATATTGTAAATAATTGCACTTAGCTTTGCTAAACTAAAAATGGTTTGGCAGAAAGCAAAGTTTCTCTCAGTGATAATCAAAACAAACAAGTTTTTTGGAAAGTTTAGATCAATTCTGAAGCTTAGAAAGTATCTAAAAGTTACACAATGTTTTTTGTGATGAGTCTGCTGTAACATGGTACAAAGAGTCCAGTATAATAAATACCTTTACAAGGTCCACAACACCTCAGTTGACTCACCCGTCCATTCTTCCCGCGGGACCATTCTGAGGGAACAACCAATGGGTTTTTCAAATTGCCTTATATTGGCCAGTAATCACAGGACAGTATATATATACTGTATGTATAGTTGTGTGCCCCCCTGATAAACTGGCCCCCATGAACAAGTATCCAGCCTTTGGTGAAATTCAAAGCTTTACTTGTTTAATGGAAGCCAGTTTATAAGGGCACATACGTTAATTTAATGGTCTCTACATCTTTGGTGGCGGGAGGGAGGGAAGGTGGTTTTGTGCACTGTTTCATAGCCAATTTTACCCGAGTTCGCGTTTGCCTCCTCTTCAAAGCGAGTCTAAGTGCTAAGTTTTCTTTATTACGAAAATTAGTTTTCATTCATATGTAAAGTAGAAACTAATTAACATCACAAAAACTTTGCACTTAGACTCGCTTTGGAAGAGGAGGCAGACATGAACTCGGAAATGGCCTATTGCATCTGAAAATTACTGAGTTAAGACATAACTACACGTTAGTATCCCCCAACTAGTGGACCAATGCCAACCCTGCATTTTGACTTTGCTGCACTAGTAAAGTACTGACTTAGTGATAGGCACTCGAGTAGAGAAACGCGTGACGCCTTTCTTTCATTGTATTCCCACATCAACATTTCTTCACGTTTGGTTATTGCCTTTTTCTGTCTGACCGAGTTGGGTGATAGTAAAACAATTAGACCCTTCGCCCTCAAGGTCCCCGGGTCATAGCCCATTCCGCTTCACCTCATGGACTATCGACAAGTGACCGCCTGTGGGCTACATGGCTAATTGTTTTATATGGATAA
>NW_027179646.1:0-47725 GCF_036669935.1 Montipora foliosa | reverse complement strand
AAGGCTACAACACTACAACATTGATCCTGCGAAAACGTGACTTACGTGACGTAAGCGCACTTCAAATTTCTTACTGTTCCCTGCTCTAACACGGACAGTACGTATTCAAAGGGCCGATAAGACACTATCCTTCCATGAAAGATTTACTTTTTATGATAACAATCCAATTAACTGATACATAGAGAAACCACAAAGTGTTGGCCACAGAAATGTAACGCCAACTGATCTGGCGGGTCCTCAGTTACTCAATGCAAAACGGGCTCTCCAGAACGCAACATAACACAACGCAAAAGAAATCTATCGCGATGGAGCAGTACAACCACACATCCACTTACGTTTCGAAACGATGCACGAGGATAAGAGCTCGACCCGCTGGCATTTTCTTGTCTCACACTCGTCTATCGATGGAACTCGATGCGGCTGAAATAAACACGTCCTCTCGCTCTCTCTACGGCCAAGAATGAAAGAAATAAAATCACAGTTTTGCAGTGCACCAAGTACGGAACATTCACCTACAATTTCAGCAGTGGAATTCACAAATACAACTCACCTTCCTTAGTCCTTACACCGCCACCGCATCTCCTTCCCTGCCCTGCCTGAAACGTTACCAACAAACCTTCCCATTAGCCAACTTTGCCACCGGGGTTTGGGTGCGGGGGCGAGCGCGAGCGCAGGGGCCGACTACCAGAGATTATACGCGCGAGTTACCCGCGTTTGGGGTAATCGCAAGGGTCAACCCAATCGAAGTGCAATGAAAGAGCCTCACCTTGAGAGAGGACTGCCTCCCTGATCACAGTGCCTCCCGCGTCAGGTAAGTATGCCTTTTCAACCTCTCCGGAACCGCAAAACGCAACTTGTCTGCGCATACCATGTGGTAATGGGGTCACGTGCTCCTCGTCCTGTCGTGTCGTGCTGTCCACTCGCTGCTATGCTACCTAGAAAAGAGAAGAGAATGTGAAGGTTGGTTGCTTGGTCATTGTTCTGCTTTCACTTGATATTTTCTTCCCCAGAGGGAAGTGGGCCACGCTCGGAGGTAGTGCTATACCGAGGCAACCCGGCCGGGACGAGGCAAGCCTCTTTTCCACGGCCCCAGTTCCAAAAATCAGTTTAATATGAGCTGCTCGATGAGCAGCGTATCAGATTAAAGACCAAAGGTCACCAGTCGACAGACTCATCCAACGCCTGAGGCATTGGTCACCAGTATTAGGCGACAGAGGCGAAATAAAACTAAGCAAATCAGGTGGTACAGAGGGTGAATTAAGCAGGTGGCCCGAAGCGAAAAACGAGCTTGTTGGAAACATAGAGGCGATGACTCCATCCGCCCCCCACTGGCGGGCAAAATAACGTCGACGTCTCCGGGTTGAAAAACGCTTGAAGAGCAAGGGGAGGTGGAACTTGACACGGGCCTTTGCTCCCTCAATGACGGCGAGGGCCCCAGGTTGACAGAACGAAAGCGGTAGTCATTGCGGGCCAGCCAGATGTGAAACTTACAGGCACACAACAGGTAACTGAAGACTTTGGGCACTGCGTGAAGCTCAGTGGAATTGAAACCAAAAAGTAAATGGCGACGCTCAAGCACAGGACACATAGGCGAGAAATGAAAAAGGAGGGACTGTAGCCAACCAACAACACTTTGAGCAAGGGGACACACAAAGAGCAAATGCGACAGTGACTCGACGACAGGACCACAAAAACAAGCGGAGGAGACAGATAAACCAAAAGAGAGAAGACGCTCAGCAGTGTAAATCACACCATGAGCTACCTTCCAGGAGAAATCAACAACAAAGCGGTCAAAATCAAAGAAGTGGAACTGGCGCCACGTATCATACCAGTAAAGGTCCCCAAAGGAGGGAAAGAACTTAACTACACAGTGCGGTGTGACAGAGGAACAGGATAAAAGAAACTGGTAACCGACTTTGGCAGAGAAAAAAAGCCACGGAGGCGACAACGTGAGGGTCAGAGGATGCGAAAACCAAAGTTCCCCGGGAGGGGGAAAAAGAGCCACCAAGCGACTCCCAGGCCAAAAGCAAAGAGGAGTAAAATGGCGGTAACAGGGACCTGTCGAAGGCAGCGGGACGGGAGAAAACATCAAGAGAGGAGGCAGCAAAACACGATTGAAACCAGTACGACACAAAGGAGGACCAGCTTGACGAGGACAAAGTAGACCGTTTGACCCACTGACCCAGAAGCGACCAAACCTTGAGCTTAATGTCCACCACCGAGAAACCTCCCAGCGATGTGGGCTGAACGACCACAGCACGTGCAACGAGCTCCCGCTTGGTTTTCCAGAAGAATGAGAAAACAAGGGAGTTAAGTTCTTTAAGTACCCAGGGGGGCATGTGGACCAGGGATGCCACATACCAAACCCTGGCGAGGGCCAGGCAATTGATGACCAAAGCCTTGCCATGAAAAGACAAGGAGCGCTGACGCCAGGAGGAGAGGACGCGTTCCACAGCCTCTATCCGAGGCCGCCAATTAGTTCATCAATGTCATGCGGGCCAATGAAGACTCCGAGGATTTTAAGCTTAGAAGATGTCCAGTCGAGAGGGACAGGGGGGTCAGTTCGGCCAGCCCAAGACCCCAGCCACAAGCCGCGAGACTTTGTCAGGTTGAGCTTGGATCCAGAACCAAGCTCATACCTTGTGTAGGTGTCAAAAACAGCCCTAATGGAGGCATCGGAGGACAAGATGAGCGATGTGTCATCCGCGTACTGGGAAATTGGAGAGAGCGGTGAGGGCAGTCCAGGCAGCAAAGGTCCAGTAATGGCGGGATTTGCTCGAATATTGGCGGCCAAGACCTCAGCGACCATAACATACAGCAAAGGTGCGAGGGGGCAGCCTTGACGCACCCCCCGTGTGAGACTGAAAAAGTTTGAGACATGACCGTTAACAATGACAGCACTCTGAACAGCATTATAGAAAAGGCGGATCCAGCGCAGAAAGGAGGTTTGGAAACCCATTCTGCAGAGGGTGGCATGCAGAAAGGACCAATCAACGCGATCAAACGCTTTTTCTTGGTCGAGCGAGAGGATGGCACAAGGAGACCCGGATTGCGTGGCGTAATGGACCATGTCTCGGAGATAAGCGACGTTCTCACCAATATAACGACCGGGGACACCACAGGTTTGATCCTCAGCCACCACGGCATGAATAACCTTCAGGAGACGCCCAGCGATGACGCGGGCAGCGAGCTTGTAGTCCACACTAAGGAGGGAAATTGGCCGCCAGTTACGAGGGTTCAGCCGGTCACCCGTCTTAAAGATGAGAGAAATGATGCCTCGACGCTGAGAGAGGCTGAGAGTGCCAGCCTCATAACATGAGTTCAGGACGAGCACGAGGTCCTGTCCGAGCACCGGCCAGAATTTGACATAAAACTCCATAGGGAGGCCATCCAAGCCCGGGGTCTTGCCTCGAGCCATCCCACATAAAGCAGTATAACACTCCTCCGACTGGAGAGGACCATCACACTGTTGAGCCTGGTCGGCGGACAAGGTGGAGGTGAGGGCGTCGAGCAGGGAAAGAGCCACGTCCCCGTCAGTAGGCTCGGCACTAAACAAGTTAGAATAAAAGGAAGCAAAAGCCTGGCATAGGTCCTTTGAACTCGAGACCACTGTGCCATCATCGCATCGAAGTGCTGAAATAAGTCGGTCGGCGGCACGCTTCTTTTCCAGACGGAAGAAAAAGGCCGAGGAGGTTTCACCTTCCTCAACCCATTGGCCCGAGCACGGACTTGGGCTCCCCGAGCTGCCTCGAGGTCTAGGGCAGCAAGGGCAGACAGGGTAGAATGGTACGGCTCAACACAGGAGGTGAAACCGGCATCAACACGGTTCTTAAGATGCCCAGCTAGTCGGCCAAGGAGGTCTCGACACTGCGATGTTTTCTTTCGAGCGCTCAGCGCAATATTTAATTGTGAGGCCTTTGATTTGGCTCTTGCCCTTATCCCACCACTTAGCTAGTGACGGGAAGGACAGCATGGACTGCCTCCAAACGGACCAAAAATTAGTGATATGCTGGATATAGTCCTCATCATTGAGGACAGAAATGTTGAGCTTCCAGAAACTGTCCCAGGAGCAGCAATGTCTGGGACACTACAAGAAAGCACCACACCACAGTGATCCGAAAACGGACAAGGAATAATATCGCAAGTCAAGACTGATGGTAACAGGAGTACGGGGCACCAATGAGATCAATACGGGAGGCCATAAGGCCGTCTGAGCGAGTCCAAGAGAAGGCAGAATCGGAAGGATGCAGGTGCCTCCAAATGTCCAGACAACAGCAGGAGTCAAAAAGACGTTTTAAGGTAGCAGTACTTTCGCGGGAAGTGTCAGAGACATTGGAGCCCCGACGATCGAGGGCGCGGTCGAACACAGTGTTAAAGTCCCCGGCAAGGAAGGTCGGATAGGTGGGATCAACCCAAGACGAGACGTCGTCCAGGAAGTCGTCACGGGCTGGGTTGCGATTGGGGGCGTAGAGACAGCAGATACGAAACGGGTGCCCAGAATGGGTAAAGTGGCAAAAAACAACACGCCCAGCGGTGTCACACCAAGAGCTCGTAAGGGTGACCGTGGGGCGGAATAAAATGATGCAACCACAAGAGTGTGCAGAGCCAACAGAAGCAACTGCATTAAAACCAGATGAACGAAACCAGACTGACATTCACTGTCTGAAGAGCAGTGGGCCCTCTTGTAGGCAGACAATGTCAGGGACCTGAGGAAAGGAACGTAACCAGTGCAGAACACCAGCGCGCTTGGACGAGTCCCTGAGACCATTGGTGTTTAAGGAGAGGATAGAGAGAGCCATAACTGAGAAGAAAGAGAGAGACAGCACAACTAGGAGCGACGGCTCCGAACCGGGGCAGGGGGAGCCAAGGAGGGAAGGCCAGAATGAACAGCCCTCCCAGACTCCCTGCCCTTTCCAGACTTCGAGCGGCCGGGGACCGCAGAACCAGGAAGAGGTTTCTTCGCTTTCTTCTTAGACTTGACCTGATCATCAGAGGAAGCCTCAACATCCGAAAGTCCACGCTTAGTGACTGGTGAATCAGTCAGCTCGACCTCGTTAACCATTACGGGAGACAGAGATAGAACCTGTGGGGTATTTACAGGGGTTACATTGATGCCCGTTAAAGGGTCATCGTCACTAAATATACTTTGACTGTATTCAGTCTCATTAACTAGTTCATTATCATTCGTATCCATTTCTTTTCCATTATTACTATTATCCATTTCCATTTCTTTTCCATTAACTACAGCATTATTTGTCATTTCTTTTCCAGTAACTACATTATTACTATTATCCATTTCCATTTCTTTTCCATTAACTATAGTAGTATTGTCCATTACACCAACTACGTTACTACTAGTGTTAACATTGTATTACTCTGTGGCGCAGCCAAACCATCAGACGCAGCGGCGGGGGAGGCAGCCACCTGCACGCGCGTCGAGGACCCACCATTACCGTTTTAGGGAGGGCCGCACCCTCCTTAACATTTACTGGTGGCAGGAGAGGCCATGGGTGGAGTACCAGGGGGGATAACTCATTGTCCCTGAGGTCGGTGTGGGAACCCCAACTTGAAATACCAGGTTGCGTGGGGGCAGGAGGACGAAGGGTTACCCCCTCGTCCCCAGAGTCCTCATGGTCAGAGCTTGCAGGAGAAGTGGGAAGGTCCTCAGGACCAGAACTGACATCCAGGAGGGGAGGCAGCGACTCCGGGGGAGTGGCACCAACAACAAGTGAAGCGGACGGATGGGCGGGGGTCGCAGGCGAAGATGGTGGGTTCCCCCAGGCATTGGGGGGGTTGGGCAATCCCTGGCCATGTGACCAGGCTCCCGACACCTGCGGCACTTCCCGCGCAAGTCACAGTTTTTGGTGAGGTGTTCCCCACGACAGATATCACATTCGGCCGGCTGACCCACATACCACACCTTACATTTATATCCAGCAATGTCCAGATTACGAGGGATCCGGCCAGAACGAACCATTTTGATGATACGGGCTCCAGTGCAGATTGCAGGGTCACCCGGGTAATGCTGGTGCCTTATCGTCTCCACCTTCCCGTACGAGGAAAAGTAGGGCCGGAGGCGATCATCACTCTCCTCAAAGGGATAGTGATACAACATAACATTTTGAGCTCGAGGCCCAGCATACATGACTTTGCACTTAGCACCAGCTAAAGTGACAAAATCATAACCTTCAACAATATTTTTACATTTTGGGTCAGCGAAAGTAATCTGAACCAGTTTTACGGGAACAAACTGAATACTGTCAATCACAAAGGGGGTGAACTTTCCCTTGATGGCTGTAACAAGTTCCGCCCTGGGAACAGAGGTTGGAACATCGGAAAGGTCGAGGACTACTGTCCTCTTAAAGGCCGCAAGAGGCATGATGAAAAGGGAAAAAGAGAAAAAACAGTCCCCCCGGAAAGCAAAGCTCCCAGGAAGGGAACAGAAAGACTGGCTACCCTGGGTTATGGCAGGACGCCAAGCATAAGTCCCCAGGAGGGTCACCAGTAAAACTCAGGAATCAAAAATCTTACCACAAATCCCAAAAACGCTTGTCCCCACACTCCAATTCCAATACGGAACTTACGCGTACCACAAGGAAAGGCACGAACCTGGCAGATAATAAAAACCCGCGTCAGGTAAGTATGCCTTTTCAACCTCTCCGGAACCGCAAAAACGCAACTTGTCTGCGCATACCATGTGGTAATGGGGGTCACGTGCTCCTCGTCCTGTCGTGTCGTGCTGTCCACTCGCTGCTATGCTACCTAGAAAAGAGAAGAGAAATGTGAAGGTTGGTTGCTTGGTCATTTGTTCTGCTTTCACTTGATTATTTCTTCCCCAGAGGGAAGTGGGCCACGCTCGGAGGTAGTGCTATACCGAGGCAACCCGTGGCCGGGACGAGGCAAGCCTCTTTTCCACGGCCCAGTTCCAAAAATCAGTTTAATATATGAGCTGCTCGATGAGCAGCGTATCAGATATTAAGCTGATAAGAACAGATACTACACTTGATCTTAGCCAAAAGGCCGAGAAGCGATGCCCGTAAATGCTCACAGCGGACAAGGTGCTCCCAGTCTCATGGCCACGAGATATGGTGGTCCGATTACAATCCGTGCCAAGGAAGGAATGCCCAAAGCCAACCTGAAAGCGAGGCGCACACAACGATCGCCCTTGTACAGTGGGCAGCAGGACCAGCATTGCATGGCACTTGCGTTGACGGCAAGAGGACAAATGCACATTGTGCTTGCTCTGACCTCGTTTTTATTTTCCCTTATAACAAAGTTAATTTTCACGGCGAATTACTTGTCTACGACCATACCACAGGGAAAACACCGGTTCTCGTCCGATCACCGAAGTTAAGCCCTGTCGGGCGGGGTTAGTACTTGGATGGGAGACCGCCTGGGAATACCCCGTGTTGTAGGCTTCCCTTTTTCCTTCTGTACACTTGATTATCTCAAAAAATCTCAGTTTCCTTTAATGAAAGAACATTCCAAACCAGGTTTTTTGAACACAACATGCCAACGATATGTCAAAGATGAGACATACAACAAAAACAAAATAGTTCACACGAGAAAGTGGAACTTGTATTCCCAAGGGAGCGCGTGCGCGCGAGATCTTATCAATCCAACGTTTATGACATGAAACGTATCTTTTCGTGTGAGCAAAGAACAGGATACGACAAGTAAAAAATGCATGCACTGTTATGCATTAGATGGAAGTTAACCTAGCCCGGATGATATGCATACAACGAAGGCTACAACACTACAACATTGATCCTGCGAAAACGTGACTTACGTGACGTAGCGCACTTCAAAGTCTTACTGTTCCCTGCTCAACACGGACAGTACGTATTCAAAGGGCCGATAAGACACTATCCTGACCATGAAAGATTTACTTTTTATGATAACAATCCAATTAACTGATAACATAGAGAAACCACAAAGTGTTGGCCACAGAAATGTAACGCCAACTGATCTGGCGGGTCCTCAGTTACTCAATGCAAAACGGGCTCTCCAGAACGCAACATAACACAACGCAAAAGAAATCTATCGCGATGGAGCAGTACAAACACACATCCACTTACGTTTTCGAAACGATGCACGAGGATAAGAGCTCGACCCGCTGGCATTTTCTTGTCTCACTCGTCTATCGATGGAAATCGATGCGGCTGAAATAAACACGTCCTCTCGCTCTCTCTACGGCCAAGAATGAAATAAAATCACAGTTTTGCAGTGCACCAAGTACGGAACATTCACCTACAATTTCAGCAGTGGAATTCACAAATACAACTCACCTTCCTTAGTCCTTACACCGCCACCGCATCTCCTTCCCTGCCCTGCCTGAAACGTTACCAACAAACCTTCCCATTAGCCAACTTTGCCACCGGGGTTTGGTGCGGGGACTAGCGCGAACGCAGGTCCCCACTACCAGAAATTATACGCTCGAGTTACCCACATTTGGGGTAATCGCAAGGGTCAACCCAATCGAAGTGCAATGAAAGAGCCTCACCTTGAGAGGACTGCCTCCCTGATCACAGTGCCTCCCGCGTCAGGTAAGTATGCCTTTTCAACCTCTCCGGAACCGCAAAACGCAACTTGTCTGCGCATACCATGTGGTAATGGGGTCACGTGCTCCTCGTCCTGTCGTGTCGTGCTGTCCACTCGCTGCTATGCTACCTAAAAAGAGAAGAGAATGTGAAGGTTGGTTGCTTGGTCATTTGTTCTGCTTTCACTTGATTATTTCTTCCCCAGAGGGAAGTGGGCCACGCTCGGAGGTAGTGCTATACCGAGGCAACCCGTGGCCGGGACGAGGCAAGCCTCTTTTCCACGGCCCAGTTCCAAAAATCAGTTTAATATATGAGCTGCTCGATGAGCAGCGTATCAGATATTAAGCTGATAAGAACAGATACTACACTTGATCTTAGCCAAAAGGCCGAGAAGCGATGCCCGTAAATGCTCACAGCGGACAAGGTGCTCCCAGTCTCATGGCCACGAGATATGGTGGTCCGATTACAATCCGTGCCAAGGAAGGAATGCCCAAAGCCAACCTGAAAGCGAGGCGCACACAACGATCGCCCTTGTACAGTGGGCAGCAGGACCAGCATTGCATGGCACTTGCGTTGACGGCAAGAGGACAAATGCACATTGTGCTTGCTCTGACCTCGTTTTTATTTTCCCTTATAACAAAGTTAATTTTCACGGCGAATTACTTGTCTACGACCATACCACAGGGAAAACACCGGTTCTCGTCCGATCACCGAAGTTAAGCCCTGTCGGGCGGGGTTAGTACTTGGATGGGAGACCGCCTGGGAATACCCCGTGTTGTAGGCTTCCCTTTTTCCTTCTGTACACTTGATTATCTCAAAAAATCTCAGTTTCCTTTAATGAAAGAACATTCCAAACCAGGTTTTTTGAACACAACATGCCAACGATATGTCAAAGATGAGACATACAACAAAAACAAAATAGTTCACACGAGAAAGTGGAACTTGTATTCCCAAGGGAGCGCGTGCGCGCGAGATCTTATCAATCCAACGTTTATGACATGAAACGTATCTTTTCGTGTGAGCAAAGAACAGGATACGACAAGTAAAAAATGCATGCACTGTTATGCATTAGATGGAAGTTAACCTAGCCCGGATGATATGCATACAACGAAGGCTACAACACTACAACATTGATCCTGCGAAAACGTGACTTACGTGACGTAGCGCACTTCAAAGTCTTACTGTTCCCTGCTCAACACGGACAGTACGTATTCAAAGGGCCGATAAGACACTATCCTGACCATGAAAGATTTACTTTTTATGATAACAATCCAATTAACTGATAACATAGAGAAACCACAAAGTGTTGGCCACAGAAATGTAACGCCAACTGATCTGGCGGGTCCTCAGTTACTCAATGCAAAACGGGCTCTCCAGAACGCAACATAACACAACGCAAAAGAAATCTATCGCGATGGAGCAGTACAAACACACATCCACTTACGTTTTCGAAACGATGCACGAGGATAAGAGCTCGACCCGCTGGCATTTTCTTGTCTCACTCGTCTATCGATGGAAATCGATGCGGCTGAAATAAACACGTCCTCTCGCTCTCTCTACGGCCAAGAATGAAAGAAATAAAATCACAGTTTTGCAGTGCACCAAGTACGGAACATTCACCTACAATTTCAGCAGTGGAATTCACAAATACAACTCACCTTCCTTAGTCCTTACACCGCCACCGCATCTCCTTCCCTGCCCTGCCTGAAACGTTACCAACAAACCTTCCCATTAGCCAACTTTGCCACCGGGGTTTGGTGCGGGGACTAGCGCGAACGCAGGTCCCCACTACCAGAAATTATACGCTCGAGTTACCCACATTTGGGGTAATCGCAAGGGTCAACCCAATCGAAGTGCAATGAAAGAGCCTCACCTTGAGAGGACTGCCTCCCTGATCACAGTGCCTCCCGCGTCAGGTAAGTATGCCTTTTCAACCTCTCCGGAACCGCAAAACGCAACTTGTCTGCGCATACCATGTGGTAATGGGGGTCACGTGCTCCTCGTCCTGTCGTGTCGTGCTGTCCACTCGCTGCTATGCTACCTAGAAAAGAGAAGAGAATGTGAAGGTTGGTTGCTTGGTCATTTGTTCTGCTTTCACTTGATTATTTCTTCCCCAGAGGGAAGTGGGCCACGCTCGGAGGTAGTGCTATACCGAGGCAACCCGTGGCCGGGACGAGGCAAGCCTCTTTTCCACGGCCCAGTTCCAAAAATCAGTTTAATATATGAGCTGCTCGATGAGCAGCGTATCAGATATTAAGCTGATAAGAACAGATTTTTTTTCTTTTAAAATGTTTATTTTAAATGTGCATTCTGGACCCCAAAGGGGGTTCAGTTAATTACAAGCTACTCTTAACCTATAGACATTAAAGAGACACCTCGCTTGATTTACACTCCTAAATGACAATAAGTTAAGGTATAACATCATTCATAATAATCACAATAGTAAACAAACGTTATCTTAGTTGGTCCAAAAAAGAACTGTGATACTACGGTAAGGTACTTGGCTACAGTTGTTACAAGCCGAGAGTATCGTTAATAACTAAGATTACAGGAGGTCTACCGATGAAGTTATAGGTTGATGACAAGTTCCTTTGAAACGACCTTACATATCAGCGGATGACACCACAAGTTTTCAAATGTTCTGTAAGGCATGCGTAGAAAATCAACTTTAATTCGTGTTGCGATATCCTGCCGGATATATTTCAAAATAGCCTGAGCGTCTTCTTTACCGTTATGAAAAGTTGCTTTGTTTCGGAATGTCCAAATGCCATACAAGATAGACTTGATAATATGTCTTGAAAGTCGAGCTGTCTTCCCGTTGTCCGGAAAATTGAGAAACAAAACAGTGGTAACATTCGCTAGGAAGGGCCGAGCCAGAAGGGCAGAGAGGGTGGGGAGAAAATGACGCCACACCCCCTTTGCTCGTTTACAGTTGAGGAAACAATGATCAATGGTTTCTTTGCGCTGGCAATGAGCGCAAACGTTTGAATCGGCATAGCCCCACGTGTGTAGGGAGTCCCGAACTTTGATTGCTCGCAAAATAATTAACCAACTAAGGTCATTCTTAAAATTCTCAGTAAAGGGGTCTCGTACTAGTGACCAATGCTTGTCAAGGTCAAAACTAGGAGTCAAAAAAGGGGCCCATTGGTGAGACAGGATGGGGGAGGTCATTGTTTCCTTAAGAAATTCCTGATAACAATTCTTCGAGGTAAAATCAAATACTGTGTTAGGCCTAAGTCTGGATACCAAATGAGAGAGAGACTGGAGACAAGTGTTGTAATAAACAGTAGGACTAATGGCACTAGGTGTAGAATTATCTCTAAGGAAGGACCAGTCAGATCGGAGGCGAGCCAACTGGGATCCCACAAAATACTTTAACAAATAAAAGTCCTTGGAGTCAGGTCTAGAAATTGTGTGCACCAGAGAAGAAACTTTCAAGGCTTTACTCTTACAGATAAAGTCAATGAGACCCAGGCCCCCTTGTCGAATAGGGGCTGACAGCGTGGTCCGTTTAATCGTTTTCTATCTTGGACCCCCAGAGAAAGGGGTACACTAACTTCTTAAATCTGACTACTATAAATTCTGGGAGGGAGAGAACTTTGGCTAGATACCAAAATTTACTAGCACCTATAGTGTTCACAATCATGGTTTTTCCAACAAATGAGAGAGATCTGGATTTCCACAGGTTCAAATTGGCTTCCAGTTTAGATAGGCGAGGTAGCCAGTTTTCAGGATCTACATTAACATTACCATTACTAAACCAAACTCCAAGTATTTTCATTTTAGAAACCCAAGTTAACCCCAGGGGCTGGGCAGGACAGGTACGCCAAGATCCTAACCACATAGCCTCTGTTTTAGACATGTTCAATTTAGCACCAGTGCCTTGTTCATATTTACTGAGTAAAAGGAATAATCGATTCAAGGAATAAACATCTTTGACAAAACAAGTAGAATCATCTGCATACTGCTGAATTTTAAAATACCTGCCCCCTGCCCCGGGGAGGAGAAAACCCTGGATGGTCTGATCGTGACGAATGTTTGCTGCAAGTGTTTCAGCACATAAAATATACAATAAGGGCGACAGGGAATCCCCCTGTCGAACGCCACGATTAATTGGAATTGAATCAGTCAGAAACCCATTAACAATAACACGCATAGAGGCTTGAGAATACAGAGAGGATATCCAGCGTCGAAAAAAGGGCCAAAACCGAAGCGTTGCAAAGTGTTCATTAAAAACTACGATCTACGCGATCAAAGGCTTTTTCTTGATCGAGACTTAACAGAATGCCGGGTTCATTCGTAATGTTTACATAGTCCAAGGTGTCACGCAAAAGAAATAAATTGTCAAAAATGGTTCGACCGGGTACAGAACATGTTTGATCTTCGTGAATCAAAGAGCCAAGAACCTGCGATAGGCGGTTGGCGAGCGCTTTGGAACAAATTTTGTAATCAACATTTAGAAGTGAAATCGGTCGCCAATTTTTCAAGTCGCGTTTATCATCCTTCTTAAAAATTAGACGTGTAGCGCTTTGTTGCATACTGGGGCTAAAAAAACCTTTATCGAGGCTGAAATTATACAGGTCTACAAGAATAGGGCCTAAAAGATCCCAGAATTTCACGTAAAACTCTCGCGGAAGTCCATCCAGACCGGGAGTTTTATCGGAAGCGAGACTTTTCAGAGCGGTGTCAATTTCATTTAAAGTGAGATATCCCTCACAAGTCGACTGTTGTTCTTCTGATAGAACAGTATTTAAATTCGAGAGAAGGGCAGATTGAACATCCAAATCAATAGGGTTTTTAGAATAAAGGTGACTGTAAAAATCAAAATGAGCTCGTTCAATATCTTGTTGAGACGAAACCTCACTTCCGGCCGCATCGAAAACACTGTCAACAAAATTCTTTTGCGTGCGAGAAGCGTGAAGTTTGAAAAAATATTTCGTGGGCTTCTCGCCCTCTTCCAACCACTTTGCTCGGCTTCGAATTTGCCAGGACTGTTGTTGAACATAATTCATAGACTGGATTTCGTGTTCTAAACGCTCAATAATCGGTTTGGCTGATTCATCTCCATTAATCAATGTTTGTTTTGCGGTTGTGAGTTGATTGACAGCTCGCACTTTATCAGAGTTTAATCTACGCTGTTTATCTTTGCTAAATTTGATCATTTCGATTTTCAAGGATTGTTTAAGAAAATCCCACCAATCGTGCAGGGACGGAAAGGTTTCCTTGTATTCAAGATGAGTCCGGATCAGACATGAAACCAAACGACAAAATTCGGAATCTTCTAAAAGAGTGGAATTAAGACACCAAATTCCTGGACCGTGAGAACGAACATGTGCTAATTCAAGTGAGAGAAAAACAGAATCATGATCCGAAAAAACACAGGGAGAAATTTCGCACGAATCAATGTTAGGACTTAAATCCTTGGTAATAAAAAATTATCCAGCCGTGATCCGATAGTTTTAGTCGAATTAAACCAGGTACACTGGGCCATTCTGGCGTGTTTCACACGCCAAGAATCAATTAACTGGTGAGTGACACGAAAATCGGTAAGGTCAGCAGAGAGCGAGGAATTGCCCCCGAATTTATCAAGATCACATTCATAACAATTAAAATCACCGGCAATGATCCTCGAGGAATTAGGCATGAAAAAATTGGGCAGAGTTTCAAGGAAAACTCTTCGCTCAGTAGGATTGGTGGGAGCATAAATATTCAAAACATTAAAACGTAAATTATCCACTTTTACTAACAGACTGATAACTCTGCCCGATGTATCTTTCGACCAGCTGAGAACTTCAAAACGTGAATTTTCGGCTACCAGAATCGCTACGCCACCCTGTTTACCTAGCGCGGGAGACCAGAAACTCTTACCGGGCCATTTGGCTCGCAAACAATTAATTGCATCGGGTTGTGAAAGCAAAATCTCTTGTAAACAAATAAAATCTGCTCGCGTAGATTTGGCAAAATCAAAAATCAACTGTTGTTTGGACCCGTTGCCAAACCCTCGGATGTTTAGAGTGACTAATTTAGCTTGAAACATAAATATGAGTTAGAGATAAATCGGGCAGGTTATCAAAATTACACTCACAACAGTTACTTGCGTTTTTTATGCTTGTTCGTCCGGTTTTCTTGGGAGATATTTCACCATCCGATGGTTCTGAATTTTCACGTTTTTTCTGCCTGTGTGTCAGTAGATCGCCCAGAATACACAGTAGGTTGAGTTGGTTTCCTTAAGGGAACTACGGCTTCAATGAAATTAGCAGGCCTACGTCCGGAGTTCGTTACGATTTTAGTAGAAACAGAACTAGCAGTGTTAGAGTCAAACAAAATAGGGGACTGTTCGTCATTATTTCCTTCAACATCCGATTCCATTGGTGAGAAAAAGGCTTCTTCGTGGCTAATATCATCAGGTATATCATCAGTGTCGGCAGCAATCGTCGGATTATCGGGCGGATTAACAGGTGTAGTAGTAGGTGAAGTATCCATGGTTGAAGTTTCGGCGGAATTTTCGGGAGGTAACGCATCGGTTTCGGGGCCAGAATTATTTTCAGGTGTGCTAATAGGATGGTTGTCGGAGAGATCATTAGATTCGTCGGTAGTAGGAATGTCGCGGGACCAGGAATGAGGACAATTTTTAGCGCGATGCTCGGTAGATTTACAGATGTTACACATAATGGGTTCAGGACAATCAGAAGAAACGTGGCCGGTCTGATCACAATTGAAACATGCAGTGGTGTGACAAACATTCGCCATGTGCCCAGGTTGATGACAGTGGCGGCAAGTACGAGGTTGACCTTTATAGCGAAAATGCACCAGAATCTTTCCAAATCGCATGAAATTCGGGATCGGTGTTCTGATCCGAACTCGGTAATGGCGCACTCCATCATAAACATTTTCCCACCCTTCTGCACGAAACATTCCTCGGCGGTGCGAGATCACATCACAAAACTTCGATAGACGATTAATAATGGCTAAATCCGGTAATTCGTGGGGCGCATCAAAAACTTGAAGATACGTAAGCGGTCGGTCAACATCCTGAAGGGCAAAAGGCAATCCTTGAACTGTAAGCGTGCTTCGTTGTAAAAAGGCATCCTTAAAATCTTGTCGACGGAATGTCAGCAAAATAGAACCATTGGATTGACGTTGAATACAAGAGACGGCAGAATTATCGATATCGGCAGAACGTAGGGCTTCGAAAACATCATGTGCTGGTACAAAGGAACGTGGTTGAAAGGAAACTGTCAAAGGTCGCCCAGGTAGATCATTTTCTGGGTCTACAACTACAACTTCATCGGTAGGCTCTCCAGCTCTCAAAGCAGATGCATAGCTGCCCCGAAGGGCAGCGTTAGGTTCAGCAACAACAACACGTCTTCCCTCGACTACATCTCCTTGCAAAGTGCCCGCTCCAAGGCTCTGGTCAGCGGCCTGACCATTTGGCGCGCTCGCCATAACTCGGGACCAATCTTACGCGACTCGCGTCGTACAAGGGAGAAAGAGGCGATCCCCCCAGCGGGTATTTAGCAATTTTCTTTAAATTGATTTAAAACAAGCACATTAAAAACTAAACCACGGATCTTAGCCAAAAGGCCGAGAAGCGATGCCCGTAAATGCTCACAGCGGACAAGGTGCTCCCAGTCTCATGGCCACGAGATATGGTGGTCCGATTACAATCCGTGCCAAGGAAGGAATGCCCAAAGCCAACCTGAAAGCGAGGCGCACACAACGATCGCCCTTGTACAGTGGGCAGCAGGACCAGCATTGCATGGCACTTGCGTTGACGGCAAGAGGACAAATGCACATTGTGCTTGCTCTGACCTCGTTTTTATTTTCCCTTATAACAAAGTTAATTTTCACGGCGAATTACTTGTCTACGACCATACCACAGGGAAAACACCGGTTCTCGTCCGATCACCGAAGTTAAGCCCTGTCGGGCGGGGTTAGTACTTGGATGGGAGACCGCCTGGGAATACCCCGTGTTGTAGGCTTCCCTTTTTCCTTCTGTACACTTGATTATCTCAAAAAATCTCAGTTTCCTTTAATGAAAGAACATTCCAAACCAGGTTTTTTGAACACAACATGCCAACGATATGTCAAAGATGAGACATACAACAAAAACAAAATAGTTCACACGAGAAAGTGGAACTTGTATTCCCAAGGGAGCGCGTGCGCGCGAGATCTTATCAATCCAACGTTTATGACATGAAACGTATCTTTTCGTGTGAGCAAAGAACAGGATACGACAAGTAAAAAATGCATGCACTGTTATGCATTAGATGGAAGTTAACCTAGCCCGGATGATATGCATACAACGAAGGCTACAACACTACAACATTGATCCTGCGAAAACGTGACTTACGTGACGTAGCGCACTTCAAAGTCTTACTGTTCCCTGCTCAACACGGACAGTACGTATTCAAAGGGCCGATAAGACACTATCCTGACCATGAAAGATTTACTTTTTATGATAACAATCCAATTAACTGATAACATAGAGAAACCACAAAGTGTTGGCCACAGAAATGTAACGCCAACTGATCTGGCGGGTCCTCAGTTACTCAATGCAAAACGGGCTCTCCAGAACGCAACATAACACAACGCAAAAGAAATCTATCGCGATGGAGCAGTACAAACACACATCCACTTACGTTTTCGAAACGATGCACGAGGATAAGAGCTCGACCCGCTGGCATTTTCTTGTCTCACTCGTCTATCGATGGAAATCGATGCGGCTGAAATAAACACGTCCTCTCGCTCTCTCTACGGCCAAGAATGAAAGAAATAAAATCACAGTTTTGCAGTGCACCAAGTACGGAACATTCACCTACAATTTCAGCAGTGGAATTCACAAATACAACTCACCTTCCTTAGTCCTTACACCGCCACCGCATCTCCTTCCCTGCCCTGCCTGAAACGTTACCAACAAACCTTCCCATTAGCCAACTTTGCCACCGGGGTTTGGTGCGGGGACTAGCGCGAACGCAGGTCCCCACTACCAGAAATTATACGCTCGAGTTACCCACATTTGGGGTAATCGCAAGGGTCAACCCAATCGAAGTGCAATGAAAGAGCCTCACCTTGAGAGGACTGCCTCCCTGATCACAGTGCCTCCCGCGTCAGGTAAGTATGCCTTTTCAACCTCTCCGGAACCGCAAAACGCAACTTGTCTGCGCATACCATGTGGTAATGGGGGTCACGTGCTCCTCGTCCTGTCGTGTCGTGCTGTCCACTCGCTGCTATGCTACCTAGAAAAGAGAAGAGAATGTGAAGGTTGGTTGCTTGGTCATTTGTTCTGCTTTCACTTGATTATTTCTTCCCCAGAGGGAAGTGGGCCACGCTCGGAGGTAGTGCTATACCGAGGCAACCCGTGGCCGGGACGAGGCAAGCCTCTTTTCCACGGCCCAGTTCCAAAAATCAGTTTAATATATGAGCTGCTCGATGAGCAGCGGTATCAGATATTAAGCTGATAAGAACAGATACTACACTTGATCTTAGCCAAAAGGCCGAGAAGGATGCCCGTAAATGCTCACAGCGGACAAGGTGCTCCCAGTCTCATGGCCACGAGATATGGTGGTCCGATTACAATCCGTGCCAAGGAAGGAATGCCCAAAGCCAACCTGAAAGCGAGGCGCACACA
Organism: Montipora foliosa; assembly: GCF_036669935.1. NCBI lineage: Eukaryota > Metazoa > Cnidaria > Anthozoa > Scleractinia > Acroporidae > Montipora > Montipora foliosa. The sequence goes on along the minus strand of NW_027179646.1, from coordinate 29,554 downwards.
ACGATCGCCCTTGTACAGTGGGCAGCAGGACCAGCATTGCATGGCACTTGCGTTGACGGCAAGAGGACAAATGCACATTGTGCTTGCTCTGACCTCGTTTTTATTTTCCCTTATAACAAAGTTAATTTTCACGGCGAATTACTTGTCTACGACCATACCACAGGGAAAACACCGGTTCTCGTCCGATCACCGAAGTTAAGCCCTGTCGGGCGGGGTTAGTACTTGGATGGGAGACCGCCTGGGAATACCCCGTGTTGTAGGCTTCCCTTTTTCCTTCTGTACACTTGATTATCTCAAAAAATCTCAGTTTCCTTTAATGAAAGAACATTCCAAACCAGGTTTTTTGAACACAACATGCCAACGATATGTCAAAGATGAGACATACAACAAAAACAAAATAGTTCACACGAGAAAGTGGAACTTGTATTCCCAAGGGAGCGCGTGCGCGCGAGATCTTATCAATCCAACGTTTATGACATGAAACGTATCTTTTCGTGTGAGCAAAGAACAGGATACGACAAGTAAAAAATGCATGCACTGTTATGCATTAGATGGAAGTTAACCTAGCCCGGATGATATGCATACAACGAAGGCTACAACACTACAACATTGATCCTGCGAAAACGTGACTTACGTGACGTAGCGCACTTCAAAGTCTTACTGTTCCCTGCTCAACACGGACAGTACGTATTCAAAGGGCCGATAAGACACTATCCTGACCATGAAAGATTTACTTTTTATGATAACAATCCAATTAACTGATAACATAGAGAAACCACAAAGTGTTGGCCACAGAAATGTAACGCCAACTGATCTGGCGGGTCCTCAGTTACTCAATGCAAAACGGGCTCTCCAGAACGCAACATAACACAACGCAAAAGAAATCTATCGCGATGGAGCAGTACAAACACACATCCACTTACGTTTTCGAAACGATGCACGAGGATAAGAGCTCGACCCGCTGGCATTTTCTTGTCTCACTCGTCTATCGATGGAAATCGATGCGGCTGAAATAAACACGTCCTCTCGCTCTCTCTACGGCCAAGAATGAAAGAAATAAATCACAGTTTTGCAGTGCACCAAGTACGGAACATTCACCTACAATTTCAGCAGTGGAATTCACAAATACAACTCACCTTCCTTAGTCCTTACACCGCCACCGCATCTCCTTCCCTGCCCTGCCTGAAACGTTACCAACAAACCTTCCCATTAGCCAACTTTGCCACCGGGGTTTGGTGCGGGGACTAGCGCGAACGCAGGTCCCCACTACCAGAAATTATACGCTCGAGTTACCCACATTTGGGGTAATCGCAAGGGTCAACCCAATCGAAGTGCAATGAAAGAGCCTCACCTTGAGAGGACTGCCTCCCTGATCACAGTGCCTCCCGCGTCAGGTAAGTATGCCTTTTCAACCTCTCCGGAACCGCAAAACGCAACTTGTCTGCGCATACCATGTGGTAATGGGGGTCACGTGCTCCTCGTCCTGTCGTGTCGTGCTGTCCACTCGCTGCTATGCTACCTAGAAAAGAGAAGAGAATGTGAAGGTTGGTTGCTTGGTCATTTGTTCTGCTTTCACTTGATTATTTCTTCCCCAGAGGGAAGTGGGCCACGCTCGGAGGTAGTGCTATACCGAGGCAACCCGTGGCCGGGACGAGGCAAGCCTCTTTTCCACGGCCCAGTTCCAAAAATCAGTTTAATATATGAGCTGCTCGATGAGCAGCGGTGAATGGCAGACCAAAGGTCACCAGTCGACAGACTCATCCAACGCCTGAGGCATTGGTCACCAGTATTAGGCGACAGAGGCGAAATAAAACTAAGCAAATCAGGTGGTACAGAGGGTGAATTAAGCAGGTGGCCCGAAGCGAAAAACGAGCTTGTTGGAAACATAGAGGCGATGACTCCATCCGCCCCCCACTGGCGGGCAAAATAACGTCGACGTCTCCGGGTTGAAAAACGCTTGAAGAGCAAGGGGAGGTGGAACTTGACACGGGCCTTTGCTCCCTCAATGACGGCGAGGGCCCCAGGTTGACAGAACGAAAGCGGTAGTCATTGCGGGCCAGCCAGATGTGAAACTTACAGGCACACAACAGGTAACTGAAGACTTTGGGCACTGCGTGAAGCTCAGTGGAATTGAAACCAAAAAGTAAATGGCGACGCTCAAGCACAGGACACATAGGCGAGAAATGAAAAAGGAGGGACTGTAGCCAACCAACAACACTTTGAGCAAGGGGACACACAAAGAGCAAATGCGACAGTGACTCGACGACAGGACCACAAAAACAAGCGGAGGAGACAGATAAACCAAAAGAGAGAAGACGCTCAGCAGTGTAAATCACACCATGAGCTACCTTCCAGGAGAAATCAACAACAAAGCGGTCAAAATCAAAGAAGTGGAACTGGCGCCACGTATCATACCAGTAAAGGTCCCCAAAGGAGGGAAAGAACTTAACTACACAGTGCGGTGTGACAGAGGAACAGGATAAAAGAAACTGGTAACCGACTTTGGCAGAGAAAAAAAGCCACGGAGGCGACAACGTGAGGGTCAGAGGATGCGAAAACCAAAGTTCCCCGGGAGGGGGAAAAAGAGCCACCAAGCGACTCCCAGGCCAAAAGCAAAGAGGAGTAAAATGGCGGTAACAGGGACCTGTCGAAGGCAGCGGGACGGGAGAAAACATCAAGAGAGGAGGCAGCAAAACACGATTGAAACCAGTACGACACAAAGGAGGACCAGCTTGACGAGGACAAAGTAGACCGTTTGACCCACTGACCCAGAAGCGACCAAACCTTGAGCTTAATGTCCACCACCGAGAAACCTCCCAGCGATGTGGGCTGAACGACCACAGCACGTGCAACGAGCTCCCGCTTGGTTTTCCAGAAGAATGAGAAAACAAGGGAGTTAAGTTCTTTAAGTACCCAGGGGGGCATGTGGACCAGGGATGCCACATACCAAACCCTGGCGAGGGCCAGGCAATTGATGACCAAAGCCTTGCCATGAAAAGACAAGGAGCGCTGACGCCAGGAGGAGAGGACGCGTTCCACAGCCTCTATCCGAGGCCGCCAATTAGTTCATCAATGTCATGCGGGCCAATGAAGACTCCGAGGATTTTAAGCTTAGAAGATGTCCAGTCGAGAGGGACAGGGGGGTCAGTTCGGCCAGCCCAAGACCCCAGCCACAAGCCGCGAGACTTTGTCAGGTTGAGCTTGGATCCAGAACCAAGCTCATACCTTGTGTAGGTGTCAAAAACAGCCCTAATGGAGGCATCGGAGGACAAGATGAGCGATGTGTCATCCGCGTACTGGGAAATTGGAGAGAGCGGTGAGGGCAGTCCAGGCAGCAAAGGTCCAGTAATGGCGGGATTTGCTCGAATATTGGCGGCCAAGACCTCAGCGACCATAACATACAGCAAAGGTGCGAGGGGGCAGCCTTGACGCACCCCCCGTGTGAGACTGAAAAAGTTTGAGACATGACCGTTAACAATGACAGCACTCTGAACAGCATTATAGAAAAGGCGGATCCAGCGCAGAAAGGAGGTTTGGAAACCCATTCTGCAGAGGGTGGCATGCAGAAAGGACCAATCAACGCGATCAAACGCTTTTTCTTGGTCGAGCGAGAGGATGGCACAAGGAGACCCGGATTGCGTGGCGTAATGGACCATGTCTCGGAGATAAGCGACGTTCTCACCAATATAACGACCGGGGACACCACAGGTTTGATCCTCAGCCACCACGGCATGAATAACCTTCAGGAGACGCCCAGCGATGACGCGGGCAGCGAGCTTGTAGTCCACACTAAGGAGGGAAATTGGCCGCCAGTTACGAGGGTTCAGCCGGTCACCCGTCTTAAAGATGAGAGAAATGATGCCTCGACGCTGAGAGAGGCTGAGAGTGCCAGCCTCATAACATGAGTTCAGGACGAGCACGAGGTCCTGTCCGAGCACCGGCCAGAATTTGACATAAAACTCCATAGGGAGGCCATCCAAGCCCGGGGTCTTGCCTCGAGCCATCCCACATAAAGCAGTATAACACTCCTCCGACTGGAGAGGACCATCACACTGTTGAGCCTGGTCGGCGGACAAGGTGGAGGTGAGGGCGTCGAGCAGGGAAAGAGCCACGTCCCCGTCAGTAGGCTCGGCACTAAACAAGTTAGAATAAAAGGAAGCAAAAGCCTGGCATAGGTCCTTTGAACTCGAGACCACTGTGCCATCATCGCATCGAAGTGCTGAAATAAGTCGGTCGGCGGCACGCTTCTTTTCCAGACGGAAGAAAAAGGCCGAGGAGGTTTCACCTTCCTCAACCCATTGGCCCGAGCACGGACTTGGGCTCCCCGAGCTGCCTCGAGGTCTAGGGCAGCAAGGGCAGACAGGGTAGAATGGTACGGCTCAACACAGGAGGTGAAACCGGCATCAACACGGTTCTTAAGATGCCCAGCTAGTCGGCCAAGGAGGTCTCGACACTGCGATGTTTTCTTTCGAGCGCTCAGCGCAATATTTAATTGTGAGGCCTTTGATTTGGCTCTTGCCCTTATCCCACCACTTAGCTAGTGACGGGAAGGACAGCATGGACTGCCTCCAAACGGACCAAAAATTAGTGATATGCTGGATATAGTCCTCATCATTGAGGACAGAAATGTTGAGCTTCCAGAAACTGTCCCAGGAGCAGCAATGTCTGGGACACTACAAGAAAGCACCACACCACAGTGATCCGAAAACGGACAAGGAATAATATCGCAAGTCAAGACTGATGGTAACAGGAGTACGGGGCACCAATGAGATCAATACGGGAGGCCATAAGGCCGTCTGAGCGAGTCCAAGAGAAGGCAGAATCGGAAGGATGCAGGTGCCTCCAAATGTCCAGACAACAGCAGGAGTCAAAAAGACGTTTTAAGGTAGCAGTACTTTCGCGGGAAGTGTCAGAGACATTGGAGCCCCGACGATCGAGGGCGCGGTCGAACACAGTGTTAAAGTCCCCGGCAAGGAAGGTCGGATAGGTGGGATCAACCCAAGACGAGACGTCGTCCAGGAAGTCGTCACGGGCTGGGTTGCGATTGGGGGCGTAGAGACAGCAGATACGAAACGGGTGCCCAGAATGGGTAAAGTGGCAAAAAACAACACGCCCAGCGGTGTCACACCAAGAGCTCGTAAGGGTGACCGTGGGGCGGAATAAAATGATGCAACCACAAGAGTGTGCAGAGCCAACAGAAGCAACTGCATTAAAACCAGATGAACGAAACCAGACTGACATTCACTGTCTGAAGAGCAGTGGGCCCTCTTGTAGGCAGACAATGTCAGGGACCTGAGGAAAGGAACGTAACCAGTGCAGAACACCAGCGCGCTTGGACGAGTCCCTGAGACCATTGGTGTTTAAGGAGAGGATAGAGAGAGCCATAACTGAGAAGAAAGAGAGAGACAGCACAACTAGGAGCGACGGCTCCGAACCGGGGCAGGGGGAGCCAAGGAGGGAAGGCCAGAATGAACAGCCCTCCCAGACTCCCTGCCCTTTCCAGACTTCGAGCGGCCGGGGACCGCAGAACCAGGAAGAGGTTTCTTCGCTTTCTTCTTAGACTTGACCTGATCATCAGAGGAAGCCTCAACATCCGAAAGTCCACGCTTAGTGACTGGTGAATCAGTCAGCTCGACCTCGTTAACCATTACGGGAGACAGAGATAGAACCTGTGGGGTATTTACAGGGGTTACATTGATGCCCGTTAAAGGGTCATCGTCACTAAATATACTTTGACTGTATTCAGTCTCATTAACTAGTTCATTATCATTCGTATCCATTTCTTTTCCATTATTACTATTATCCATTTCCATTTCTTTTCCATTAACTACAGCATTATTTGTCATTTCTTTTCCAGTAACTACATTATTACTATTATCCATTTCCATTTCTTTTCCATTAACTATAGTAGTATTGTCCATTACACCAACTACGTTACTACTAGTGTTAACATTGTATTACTCTGTGGCGCAGCCAAACCATCAGACGCAGCGGCGGGGGAGGCAGCCACCTGCACGCGCGTCGAGGACCCACCATTACCGTTTTAGGGAGGGCCGCACCCTCCTTAACATTTACTGGTGGCAGGAGAGGCCATGGGTGGAGTACCAGGGGGGATAACTCATTGTCCCTGAGGTCGGTGTGGGAACCCCAACTTGAAATACCAGGTTGCGTGGGGGCAGGAGGACGAAGGGTTACCCCCTCGTCCCCAGAGTCCTCATGGTCAGAGCTTGCAGGAGAAGTGGGAAGGTCCTCAGGACCAGAACTGACATCCAGGAGGGGAGGCAGCGACTCCGGGGGAGTGGCACCAACAACAAGTGAAGCGGACGGATGGGCGGGGGTCGCAGGCGAAGATGGTGGGTTCCCCCAGGCATTGGGGGGGTTGGGCAATCCCTGGCCATGTGACCAGGCTCCCGACACCTGCGGCACTTCCCGCGCAAGTCACAGTTTTTGGTGAGGTGTTCCCCACGACAGATATCACATTCGGCCGGCTGACCCACATACCACACCTTACATTTATATCCAGCAATGTCCAGATTACGAGGGATCCGGCCAGAACGAACCATTTTGATGATACGGGCTCCAGTGCAGATTGCAGGGTCACCCGGGTAATGCTGGTGCCTTATCGTCTCCACCTTCCCGTACGAGGAAAAGTAGGGCCGGAGGCGATCATCACTCTCCTCAAAGGGATAGTGATACAACATAACATTTTGAGCTCGAGGCCCAGCATACATGACTTTGCACTTAGCACCAGCTAAAGTGACAAAATCATAACCTTCAACAATATTTTTACATTTTGGGTCAGCGAAAGTAATCTGAACCAGTTTTACGGGAACAAACTGAATACTGTCAATCACAAAGGGGGTGAACTTTCCCTTGATGGCTGTAACAAGTTCCGCCCTGGGAACAGAGGTTGGAACATCGGAAAGGTCGAGGACTACTGTCCTCTTAAAGGCCGCAAGAGGCATGATGAAAAGGGAAAAAGAGAAAAAACAGTCCCCCCGGAAAGCAAAGCTCCCAGGAAGGGAACAGAAAGACTGGCTACCCTGGGTTATGGCAGGACGCCAAGCATAAGTCCCCAGGAGGGTCACCAGTAAAACTCAGGAATCAAAAATCTTACCACAAATCCCAAAAACGCTTGTCCCCACACTCCAATTCCAATACGGAACTTACGCGTACCACAAGGAAAGGCACGAACCTGGCAGATAATAAAAACCCGCGTCAGGTAAGTATGCCTTTTCAACCTCTCCGGAACCGCAAAAACGCAACTTGTCTGCGCATACCATGTGGTAATGGGGGTCACGTGCTCCTCGTCCTGTCGTGTCGTGCTGTCCACTCGCTGCTATGCTACCTAGAAAAGAGAAGAGAAATGTGAAGGTTGGTTGCTTGGTCATTTGTTCTGCTTTCACTTGATTATTTCTTCCCCAGAGGGAAGTGGGCCACGCTCGGAGGTAGTGCTATACCGAGGCAACCCGTGGCCGGGACGAGGCAAGCCTCTTTTCCACGGCCCAGTTCCAAAAATCAGTTTAATATATGAGCTGCTCGATGAGCAGCGTATCAGATATTAAGCTGATAAGAACAGATACTACACTTGATCTTAGCCAAAAGGCCGAGAAGCGATGCCCGTAAATGCTCACAGCGGACAAGGTGCTCCCAGTCTCATGGCCACGAGATATGGTGGTCCGATTACAATCCGTGCCAAGGAAGGAATGCCCAAAGCCAACCTGAAAGCGAGGCGCACACAACGATCGCCCTTGTACAGTGGGCAGCAGGACCAGCATTGCATGGCACTTGCGTTGACGGCAAGAGGACAAATGCACATTGTGCTTGCTCTGACCTCGTTTTTATTTTCCCTTATAACAAAGTTAATTTTCACGGCGAATTACTTGTCTACGACCATACCACAGGGAAAACACCGGTTCTCGTCCGATCACCGAAGTTAAGCCCTGTCGGGCGGGGTTAGTACTTGGATGGGAGACCGCCTGGGAATACCCCGTGTTGTAGGCTTCCCTTTTTCCTTCTGTACACTTGATTATCTCAAAAAATCTCAGTTTCCTTTAATGAAAGAACATTCCAAACCAGGTTTTTTGAACACAACATGCCAACGATATGTCAAAGATGAGACATACAACAAAAACAAAATAGTTCACACGAGAAAGTGGAACTTGTATTCCCCAGGGAGCGCGTGCGCGCGAGATCTTATCAATCCAACGTTTATGACATGAAACGTATCTTTTCGTGTGAGCAAAGAACAGGATACGACAAGTAAAAAATGCATGCACTGTTATGCATTAGATGGAAGTTAACCTAGCCCGGATGATATGCATACAACGAAGGCTACAACACTACAACATTGATCCTGCGAAAACGTGACTTACGTGACGTAGCGCACTTCAAAGTCTTACTGTTCCCTGCTCAACACGGACAGTACGTATTCAAAGGGCCGATAAGACACTATCCTGACCATGAAAGATTTACTTTTTATGATAACAATCCAATTAACTGATAACATAGAGAAACCACAAAGTGTTGGCCACAGAAATGTAACGCCAACTGATCTGGCGGGTCCTCAGTTACTCAATGCAAAACGGGCTCTCCAGAACGCAACATAACACAACGCAAAAGAAATCTATCGCGATGGAGCAGTACAAACACACATCCACTTACGTTTTCGAAACGATGCACGAGGATAAGAGCTCGACCCGCTGGCATTTTCTTGTCTCACTCGTCTATCGATGGAAATCGATGCGGCTGAAATAAACACGTCCTCTCGCTCTCTCTACGGCCAAGAATGAAAGAAATAAAATCACAGTTTTGCAGTGCACCAAGTACGGAACATTCACCTACAATTTCAGCAGTGGAATTCACAAATACAACTCACCTTCCTTAGTCCTTACACCGCCACCGCATCTCCTTCCCTGCCCTGCCTGAAACGTTACCAACAAACCTTCCCATTAGCCAACTTTGCCACCGGGGTTTGGTGCGGGGACTAGCGCGAACGCAGGTCCCCACTACCAGAAATTATACGCTCGAGTTACCCACATTTGGGGTAATCGCAAGGGTCAACCCAATCGAAGTGCAATGAAAGAGCCTCACCTTGAGAGGACTGCCTCCCTGATCACAGTGCCTCCCGCGTCAGGTAAGTATGCCTTTTCAACCTCTCCGGAACCGCAAAACGCAACTTGTCTGCGCATACCATGTGGTAATGGGGGTCACGTGCTCCTCGTCCTGTCGTGTCGTGCTGTCCACTCGCTGCTATGCTACCTAGAAAAGAGAAGAGAATGTGAAGGTTGGTTGCTTGGTCATTTGTTCTGCTTTCACTTGATTATTTCTTCCCCAGAGGGAAGTGGGCCACGCTCGGAGGTAGTGCTATACCGAGGCAACCCGTGGCCGGGACGAGGCAAGCCTCTTTTCCACGGCCCAGTTCCAAAAATCAGTTTAATATATGAGCTGCTCGATGAGCAGCGGTGAATGGCAGACCAAAGGTCACCAGTCGACAGACTCATCCAACGCCTGAGGCATTGGTCACCAGTATTAGGCGACAGAGGCGAAATAAAACTAAGCAAATCAGGTGGTACAGAGGGTGAATTAAGCAGGTGGCCCGAAGCGAAAAACGAGCTTGTTGGAAACATAGAGGCGATGACTCCATCCGCCCCCCACTGGCGGGCAAAATAACGTCGACGTCTCCGGGTTGAAAAACGCTTGAAGAGCAAGGGGAGGTGGAACTTGACACGGGCCTTTGCTCCCTCAATGACGGCGAGGGCCCCAGGTTGACAGAACGAAAGCGGTAGTCATTGCGGGCCAGCCAGATGTGAAACTTACAGGCACACAACAGGTAACTGAAGACTTTGGGCACTGCGTGAAGCTCAGTGGAATTGAAACCAAAAAGTAAATGGCGACGCTCAAGCACAGGACACATAGGCGAGAAATGAAAAAGGAGGGACTGTAGCCAACCAACAACACTTTGAGCAAGGGGACACACAAAGAGCAAATGCGACAGTGACTCGACGACAGGACCACAAAAACAAGCGGAGGAGACAGATAAACCAAAAGAGAGAAGACGCTCAGCAGTGTAAATCACACCATGAGCTACCTTCCAGGAGAAATCAACAACAAAGCGGTCAAAATCAAAGAAGTGGAACTGGCGCCACGTATCATACCAGTAAAGGTCCCCAAAGGAGGGAAAGAACTTAACTACACAGTGCGGTGTGACAGAGGAACAGGATAAAAGAAACTGGTAACCGACTTTGGCAGAGAAAAAAAGCCACGGAGGCGACAACGTGAGGGTCAGAGGATGCGAAAACCAAAGTTCCCCGGGAGGGGGAAAAAGAGCCACCAAGCGACTCCCAGGCCAAAAGCAAAGAGGAGTAAAATGGCGGTAACAGGGACCTGTCGAAGGCAGCGGGACGGGAGAAAACATCAAGAGAGGAGGCAGCAAAACACGATTGAAACCAGTACGACACAAAGGAGGACCAGCTTGACGAGGACAAAGTAGACCGTTTGACCCACTGACCCAGAAGCGACCAAACCTTGAGCTTAATGTCCACCACCGAGAAACCTCCCAGCGATGTGGGCTGAACGACCACAGCACGTGCAACGAGCTCCCGCTTGGTTTTCCAGAAGAATGAGAAAACAAGGGAGTTAAGTTCTTTAAGTACCCAGGGGGGCATGTGGACCAGGGATGCCACATACCAAACCCTGGCGAGGGCCAGGCAATTGATGACCAAAGCCTTGCCATGAAAAGACAAGGAGCGCTGACGCCAGGAGGAGAGGACGCGTTCCACAGCCTCTATCCGAGGCCGCCAATTAGTTCATCAATGTCATGCGGGCCAATGAAGACTCCGAGGATTTTAAGCTTAGAAGATGTCCAGTCGAGAGGGACAGGGGGGTCAGTTCGGCCAGCCCAAGACCCCAGCCACAAGCCGCGAGACTTTGTCAGGTTGAGCTTGGATCCAGAACCAAGCTCATACCTTGTGTAGGTGTCAAAAACAGCCCTAATGGAGGCATCGGAGGACAAGATGAGCGATGTGTCATCCGCGTACTGGGAAATTGGAGAGAGCGGTGAGGGCAGTCCAGGCAGCAAAGGTCCAGTAATGGCGGGATTTGCTCGAATATTGGCGGCCAAGACCTCAGCGACCATAACATACAGCAAAGGTGCGAGGGGGCAGCCTTGACGCACCCCCCGTGTGAGACTGAAAAAGTTTGAGACATGACCGTTAACAATGACAGCACTCTGAACAGCATTATAGAAAAGGCGGATCCAGCGCAGAAAGGAGGTTTGGAAACCCATTCTGCAGAGGGTGGCATGCAGAAAGGACCAATCAACGCGATCAAACGCTTTTTCTTGGTCGAGCGAGAGGATGGCACAAGGAGACCCGGATTGCGTGGCGTAATGGACCATGTCTCGGAGATAAGCGACGTTCTCACCAATATAACGACCGGGGACACCACAGGTTTGATCCTCAGCCACCACGGCATGAATAACCTTCAGGAGACGCCCAGCGATGACGCGGGCAGCGAGCTTGTAGTCCACACTAAGGAGGGAAATTGGCCGCCAGTTACGAGGGTTCAGCCGGTCACCCGTCTTAAAGATGAGAGAAATGATGCCTCGACGCTGAGAGAGGCTGAGAGTGCCAGCCTCATAACATGAGTTCAGGACGAGCACGAGGTCCTGTCCGAGCACCGGCCAGAATTTGACATAAAACTCCATAGGGAGGCCATCCAAGCCCGGGGTCTTGCCTCGAGCCATCCCACATAAAGCAGTATAACACTCCTCCGACTGGAGAGGACCATCACACTGTTGAGCCTGGTCGGCGGACAAGGTGGAGGTGAGGGCGTCGAGCAGGGAAAGAGCCACGTCCCCGTCAGTAGGCTCGGCACTAAACAAGTTAGAATAAAAGGAAGCAAAAGCCTGGCATAGGTCCTTTGAACTCGAGACCACTGTGCCATCATCGCATCGAAGTGCTGAAATAAGTCGGTCGGCGGCACGCTTCTTTTCCAGACGGAAGAAAAAGGCCGAGGAGGTTTCACCTTCCTCAACCCATTGGCCCGAGCACGGACTTGGGCTCCCCGAGCTGCCTCGAGGTCTAGGGCAGCAAGGGCAGACAGGGTAGAATGGTACGGCTCAACACAGGAGGTGAAACCGGCATCAACACGGTTCTTAAGATGCCCAGCTAGTCGGCCAAGGAGGTCTCGACACTGCGATGTTTTCTTTCGAGCGCTCAGCGCAATATTTAATTGTGAGGCCTTTGATTTGGCTCTTGCCCTTATCCCACCACTTAGCTAGTGACGGGAAGGACAGCATGGACTGCCTCCAAACGGACCAAAAATTAGTGATATGCTGGATATAGTCCTCATCATTGAGGACAGAAATGTTGAGCTTCCAGAAACTGTCCCAGGAGCAGCAATGTCTGGGACACTACAAGAAAGCACCACACCACAGTGATCCGAAAACGGACAAGGAATAATATCGCAAGTCAAGACTGATGGTAACAGGAGTACGGGGCACCAATGAGATCAATACGGGAGGCCATAAGGCCGTCTGAGCGAGTCCAAGAGAAGGCAGAATCGGAAGGATGCAGGTGCCTCCAAATGTCCAGACAACAGCAGGAGTCAAAAAGACGTTTTAAGGTAGCAGTACTTTCGCGGGAAGTGTCAGAGACATTGGAGCCCCGACGATCGAGGGCGCGGTCGAACACAGTGTTAAAGTCCCCGGCAAGGAAGGTCGGATAGGTGGGATCAACCCAAGACGAGACGTCGTCCAGGAAGTCGTCACGGGCTGGGTTGCGATTGGGGGCGTAGAGACAGCAGATACGAAACGGGTGCCCAGAATGGGTAAAGTGGCAAAAAACAACACGCCCAGCGGTGTCACACCAAGAGCTCGTAAGGGTGACCGTGGGGCGGAATAAAATGATGCAACCACAAGAGTGTGCAGAGCCAACAGAAGCAACTGCATTAAAACCAGATGAACGAAACCAGACTGACATTCACTGTCTGAAGAGCAGTGGGCCCTCTTGTAGGCAGACAATGTCAGGGACCTGAGGAAAGGAACGTAACCAGTGCAGAACACCAGCGCGCTTGGACGAGTCCCTGAGACCATTGGTGTTTAAGGAGAGGATAGAGAGAGCCATAACTGAGAAGAAAGAGAGAGACAGCACAACTAGGAGCGACGGCTCCGAACCGGGGCAGGGGGAGCCAAGGAGGGAAGGCCAGAATGAACAGCCCTCCCAGACTCCCTGCCCTTTCCAGACTTCGAGCGGCCGGGGACCGCAGAACCAGGAAGAGGTTTCTTCGCTTTCTTCTTAGACTTGACCTGATCATCAGAGGAAGCCTCAACATCCGAAAGTCCACGCTTAGTGACTGGTGAATCAGTCAGCTCGACCTCGTTAACCATTACGGGAGACAGAGATAGAACCTGTGGGGTATTTACAGGGGTTACATTGATGCCCGTTAAAGGGTCATCGTCACTAAATATACTTTGACTGTATTCAGTCTCATTAACTAGTTCATTATCATTCGTATCCATTTCTTTTCCATTATTACTATTATCCATTTCCATTTCTTTTCCATTAACTACAGCATTATTTGTCATTTCTTTTCCAGTAACTACATTATTACTATTATCCATTTCCATTTCTTTTCCATTAACTATAGTAGTATTGTCCATTACACCAACTACGTTACTACTAGTGTTAACATTGTATTACTCTGTGGCGCAGCCAAACCATCAGACGCAGCGGCGGGGGAGGCAGCCACCTGCACGCGCGTCGAGGACCCACCATTACCGTTTTAGGGAGGGCCGCACCCTCCTTAACATTTACTGGTGGCAGGAGAGGCCATGGGTGGAGTACCAGGGGGGATAACTCATTGTCCCTGAGGTCGGTGTGGGAACCCCAACTTGAAATACCAGGTTGCGTGGGGGCAGGAGGACGAAGGGTTACCCCCTCGTCCCCAGAGTCCTCATGGTCAGAGCTTGCAGGAGAAGTGGGAAGGTCCTCAGGACCAGAACTGACATCCAGGAGGGGAGGCAGCGACTCCGGGGGAGTGGCACCAACAACAAGTGAAGCGGACGGATGGGCGGGGGTCGCAGGCGAAGATGGTGGGTTCCCCCAGGCATTGGGGGGGTTGGGCAATCCCTGGCCATGTGACCAGGCTCCCGACACCTGCGGCACTTCCCGCGCAAGTCACAGTTTTTGGTGAGGTGTTCCCCACGACAGATATCACATTCGGCCGGCTGACCCACATACCACACCTTACATTTATATCCAGCAATGTCCAGATTACGAGGGATCCGGCCAGAACGAACCATTTTGATGATACGGGCTCCAGTGCAGATTGCAGGGTCACCCGGGTAATGCTGGTGCCTTATCGTCTCCACCTTCCCGTACGAGGAAAAGTAGGGCCGGAGGCGATCATCACTCTCCTCAAAGGGATAGTGATACAACATAACATTTTGAGCTCGAGGCCCAGCATACATGACTTTGCACTTAGCACCAGCTAAAGTGACAAAATCATAACCTTCAACAATATTTTTACATTTTGGGTCAGCGAAAGTAATCTGAACCAGTTTTACGGGAACAAACTGAATACTGTCAATCACAAAGGGGGTGAACTTTCCCTTGATGGCTGTAACAAGTTCCGCCCTGGGAACAGAGGTTGGAACATCGGAAAGGTCGAGGACTACTGTCCTCTTAAAGGCCGCAAGAGGCATGATGAAAAGGGAAAAAGAGAAAAAACAGTCCCCCCGGAAAGCAAAGCTCCCAGGAAGGGAACAGAAAGACTGGCTACCCTGGGTTATGGCAGGACGCCAAGCATAAGTCCCCAGGAGGGTCACCAGTAAAACTCAGGAATCAAAAATCTTACCACAAATCCCAAAAACGCTTGTCCCCACACTCCAATTCCAATACGGAACTTACGCGTACCACAAGGAAAGGCACGAACCTGGCAGATAATAAAAACCCGCGTCAGGTAAGTATGCCTTTTCAACCTCTCCGGAACCGCAAAAACGCAACTTGTCTGCGCATACCATGTGGTAATGGGGGTCACGTGCTCCTCGTCCTGTCGTGTCGTGCTGTCCACTCGCTGCTATGCTACCTAGAAAAGAGAAGAGAAATGTGAAGGTTGGTTGCTTGGTCATTTGTTCTGCTTTCACTTGATTATTTCTTCCCCAGAGGGAAGTGGGCCACGCTCGGAGGTAGTGCTATACCGAGGCAACCCGTGGCCGGGACGAGGCAAGCCTCTTTTCCACGGCCCAGTTCCAAAAATCAGTTTAATATATGAGCTGCTCGATGAGCAGCGTATCAGATATTAAGCTGATAAGAACAGATACTACACTTGATCTTAGCCAAAAGGCCGAGAAGCGATGCCCGTAAATGCTCACAGCGGACAAGGTGCTCCCAGTCTCATGGCCACGAGATATGGTGGTCCGATTACAATCCGTGCCAAGGAAGGAATGCCCAAAGCCAACCTGAAAGCGAGGCGCACACAACGATCGCCCTTGTACAGTGGGCAGCAGGACCAGCATTGCATGGCACTTGCGTTGACGGCAAGAGGACAAATGCACATTGTGCTTGCTCTGACCTCGTTTTTATTTTCCCTTATAACAAAGTTATTTTCACGGCGAATTACTTGTCTACGACCATACCACAGGGAAAACACCGGTTCTCGTCCGATCACCGAAGTTAAGCCCTGTCGGGCGGGTTAGTACTTGGATGGGAGACCGCCTGGGAATACCCCGTGTTGTAGGCTTCCCTTTTTCCTTCTGTACACTTGATTATCTCAAAAATCTCAGTTTCCTTTAATGAAAGAACATTCCAAACCAGGTTTTTTGAACACAACATGCCAACGATATGTCAAAGATGAGACATACAACAAAAACAAAATAGTTCACACGAGAAAGTGGAACTTGTATTCCCAAGGGAGCGCGTGCGCGCGAGATCTTATCAATCCAACGTTTATGACATGAAACGTATCTTTTCGTGTGAGCAAAGAACAGGATACGACAAGTAAAAAATGCATGCACTGTTATGCATTAGATGGAAGTTAACCTAGCCCGGATGATATGCATACAACGAAGGCTACAACACTACAACATTGATCCTGCGAAAACGTGACTTACGTGACGTAGCGCACTTCAAAGTCTTACTGTTCCCTGCTCAACACGGACAGTACGTATTCAAAGGGCCGATAAGACACTATCCTGACCATGAAAGATTTACTTTTTATGATAACAATCCAATTAACTGATAACATAGAGAAACCACAAAGTGTTGGCCACAGAAATGTAACGCCAACTGATCTGGCGGGTCCTCAGTTACTCAATGCAAAACGGGCTCTCCAGAACGCAACATAACACAACGCAAAAGAAATCTATCGCGATGGAGCAGTACAAACACACATCCACTTACGTTTTCGAAACGATGCACGAGGATAAGAGCTCGACCCGCTGGCATTTTCTTGTCTCACTCGTCTATCGATGGAAATCGATGCGGCTGAAATAAACACGTCCTCTCGCTCTCTCTACGGCCAAGAATGAAAGAAATAAAATCACAGTTTTGCAGTGCACCAAGTACGGAACATTCACCTACAATTTCAGCAGTGGAATTCACAAATACAACTCACCTTCCTTAGTCCTTACACCGCCACCGCATCTCCTTCCCTGCCCTGCCTGAAACGTTACCAACAAACCTTCCCATTAGCCAACTTTGCCACCGGGGTTTGGTGCGGGGACTAGCGCGAACGCAGGTCCCCACTACCAGAAATTATACGCTCGAGTTACCCACATTTGGGGTAATCGCAAGGGTCAACCCAATCGAAGTGCAATGAAAGAGCCTCACCTTGAGAGGACTGCCTCCCTGATCACAGTGCCTCCCGCGTCAGGTAAGTATGCCTTTTCAACCTCTCCGGAACCGCAAAACGCAACTTGTCTGCGCATACCATGTGGTAATGGGGGTCACGTGCTCCTCGTCCTGTCGTGTCGTGCTGTCCACTCGCTGCTATGCTACCTAGAAAAGAGAAGAGAATGTGAAGGTTGGTTGCTTGGTCATTTGTTCTGCTTTCACTTGATTATTTCTTCCCCAGAGGGAAGTGGGCCACGCTCGGAGGTAGTGCTATACCGAGGCAACCCGTGGCCGGGACGAGGCAAGCCTCTTTTCCACGGCCCAGTTCCAAAAATCAGTTTAATATATGAGCTGCTCGATGAGCAGCGCCGACAAGGTCGCCAGCCAGAAAGACTCATCCTACAAAGGTAGGTACGCCGTGAAACAAGCAACAGCCCGGGACGATAACAGGACTAAAACTGGGACAGAGAAAAACGACCATTGCAAACAGAGCCGATAATGCCAGACGCACCCCACTGACGATGAAAATAACGTAGACGACGGGGGGGACTTAAAACGCTTAAAAAGGAGAGGTAGATTGAACTTGACACGAGAGCGGACCTTTGCGATGACATCGAGGGCACCAGGCGGCACATTACGGAAACGAAAGTCATTCCGAGCGAGCCAGATAAAATACTTACAGACACCTAGGATGTACATGAAAACACGAGGAACTTGACGGATCTCAGCCGGGTCAAAACCAAACAGCACGTGACGGCAAACCAAAGAGGGGGACGAAGACGAAAAACCAAACAATAGAGACTGTAACCATGAAAGCACACTATGAGCAAGAGGGCAGGAGAAAAACAAGTGAGAAGGACATTCAGAGGCAAGACGGCAAAAGCAAGAAGGGTCGACCGAGTACCCAAAACCGACAAGGCGATCGGCAGTGTACAACACGCCATGGGCGACCTTCCAGTTGAGATCGATCACTGGGCGGTCAAGATTGAAGAAGAACAATTGGGACCAGGTCGAAGGCCAGTAGAGTGAGCCATACAAAGGGAAAAACTTGTCAACACAATGGGAATCGGACGATCCTCAGACAGCAAAAAAACAAATAAACAGAATTTGCAGAGATAGAGGAAACAGCAGCAACATGATGAGGAGACAAAGACGCAATGACAAGGGAGGAACGCCGACGGGAAAAGGAACCACCAGCCAAACGCCAAGCAGACAGAAGAGCAGAGTAAAAAGGGGGAAGGGACTTGGAGGAAAAGGCCTCAGGACGGGACAGAACATCAAGAGCAGGGACACCAAAACGAGAATCACACCAAAAGGAAAAGAAATGGACCCAACTACTCGGAGAAACAGTGAAACGCCGAACCCACTGGACAAGGAGCGCAGAAACTTTAAGACGAAGATCAATGACAGAAAAACCACCAGCAGATGTAGGCTGAACAACAACAGCACGAGAAACCAGATCGCGTTTGCCCTTCCAAAAAAACCCAAAAACCAATTTACAAAGCTCGGAAGAAACCCAAGGGGGGACATGAATTAGGGAGGCAATGTACCAAACCCTAGAAAGGGACAAGGCGTTGATGACGAGAGCTCTCCCGCCGTAGGACAGGGAGCGTTGCCTCCAAGAAGCCAGCACATTCTCCACGGCATCAATCCTAGGACGCCAGTTCACTTCCTCCAAATTCCCAGGCCCAATAAAGACGCCCAGCACTTTGATCTTGGCCGAGGTCCAGTCCAGGGTGACAGGGGGGTCAGTCCTGCCAGACCACGAACCGAGCCACAATCCCTTGGATTTGGACTGATTAAGCTTAGCACCAGAACCCCTTTCAAAAAGAGCATAAACTTCAAAAATAGCAGCAATGGCAATATCAGACGTGACGATGAGAGAGGTGTCATCGGCGTACTGCGAGATCGGAGACAGGGCCCGCGGGGCCCCGGGGACAGAAAGACCAATGATACGTGGATTGGCACGAATGTTAACAGCAAGCACTTCAGAAACTAGAACATATAATAATGGAGACAAAGGACAGCCCTGACGCACGCCACGAGACAAAGGAAAAAACCGAGACAGATAACCATTAACAACTACAGAGCTTTGGACAGCAGAATAGAACAGAACAACCCAACGGACAAAAGATGGGCCAAAACCCATCCTCGACAGAGTAGCACACATAAATGACCAATCCCACTCTATCAAAGGCCTTTTCCTGGTCTAAGGAGAGAACGGCAACCGGGATGTCAGATTCCGTGGCAAAGGCAACCACATCACGCAAAAGAGCAACATTCTCGCCAATAAAACCTGCCAGGAACACCGCAGGTCTGATCCTCACTAACAACCAGATGGATAACTTTGAGAAGGCGCCCAGCAATAACACGAGAAGCAAGCTTATAGTCGACGTTAAGAAGGGAGATGGGGCGCCAGTTACGAGCGTCCAACCGATCTCCCTTCTTAAAGATTAAGGATATGAGACCCCGCCGTTGAGACAAAGACATAGAACCAGACAGATAACACGAATTCAAGACCTCCACTAAATCAGACCCAAGAACGTCCCAGAATTTCAAGTAAAACTCCATGGGGAGGCCATCGACCCCGGGGCTTTACGACGAGCCATGCCAACAAGGGCACGATGACACTCCCCAAGAGTCAGAAAGCCCTCACAAAGATCAGCTTGGGCAGATGAAAGGACCAAGGACACATTACTGAGGAGAAAATCTTGAGCAGCGGAATCCGTAGGACAGGCAGTAAAAAGAGAGGAGTAGAAAGTGGCAAACGAAGAACACAGATCAGAAGGTGTTGAAACAATGGACCCATCAGGGTTCCGAAGCGCAGAAACCCACCGGTCAGCAGACCGTTTCTTCTCTAAACGAAAAAAGTACGCCGATGAGACCTCGCCCTCCTCAACCCATCGGACACGTGACCGTACTTGGGCACCTTGAGCAGCCCTGATGTCATAGGCGGAAAGCTGTTCAAGGGTGGATCGATAAACACCTAAAACAGACAGGCAACCAGCATCAAGCCGTGCCTTGAGGTGTGCCGCCAACCTAGCCAACAAATCACGTGACCAAGAATCTTTCTGCGACCGGCGCACACAGTAAGATACCGTAATGCCCTTGATCTTTGCTTTACCGGAATCCCACCACTTGGAAAGAGAGGAAAAACAGAGCTTACAGTCCTTCCAATCGGCCCAAAAGTCAGAAATAAGGCGACAGTACTCCTCCTCCTCCAGGACTGAGGTATTAAGCTTCCAAAGCCCCGGACCAGGAGGAATAACGTCAGGAACAGTGAGAGAGCAGGACACAGCACAATGGTCTGAAAACGGACACGGAAGAATTTCACAAACAGAGACAGACGCAACCCAGACATAAGGACACCCAATTAGATCTATACGGGAGGAGATAGAGCCATCCGCCTTAGTCCAGGTAAAGGCGGAGGAAGACGGATGGAGGTATCTCCAAATATCAATACAACAGACATCGTCAAAAAGACGACCAAAGGGCAACAACACTCTCACGCGAGGTATCACCGACCACGGAGCCCCACACACGGTCAGCAGCGCGATCAAAGACGGTATTAAAATCGCCGGCGAGGAGGGTGGGAACTGAAGGGTCTAATCGGGAAGAGACCTCGTCCAGGAAGGCATCACGATCAGGGTTGCGATTGGGAGCATAAATGCAAGCAACCCTGAACACAGCGCCACGCAAAGAAAACTCACATAACAAAAAACCGACCACAACTATCAGAGGAAGATTTAACAAGGGACAACACTGGACGAAACAAAACAATACAACCACAAGACTTATTAGAGCCGGGAGACGCCACAACGGAAAGACCAGATGACTGGAACCAGGACTGACACTCACTGAGGGAGATGCAGTGGGCCTCTTGGAGGCACACTACATCAGGAACAACAGGCAAGGAATGAAGCCACTGTACAAACCCAGCTCGCTTAGACTGGTCTCGCAGACCGTTGACATTAACTGAGACAACTGACAGAGCCATAATGGAGTACAGTAAAAGAATAACTATGTACGTGCTTTGCGTTGGGGGAGGGAAACCGACACATCAGGCAAACCTTCGTGCTTCGCAGACTTGACAGTATCAGCTGAAGCACGAGTCTTCGATTTAGTAGAAGAGGGCGCAGCTCCACTCTTCTTAGCCACCTTCGTAAGAGCCTTTCGGGAAGGAGTAACAGAAGAGCTATCAGAGGAGGTCTCAACGGAATCACAACCACGTTTACGAGGAGTGGATACCTCAACCATTTCCACCTCCAAAGGTTCAACAGATTGGGAGGATGGAGGAACACCCGAAGAAACAAGACCGTCGGTACCACCACTAGCAACAGTACCCTTACGACGCACACCTGTATTCTCAGCCACTTTACATGAAGTGCCACCACTTGGTGGTTTTTTAACATTTTCTAATTTTTTAACAGAATTCTCAGTACTTTTGGCAGCTCCTTTATCAGCTGCGTTAACTAGGTTGCCATTATCCAGTGGCTTAACAGTATTTCTTTTAACATTGTTTAAATTATCACCATTTTGTGAGCTCACACTAATATCATTACGTTTAATGGCATCTTCGCCAGTTTTTCCACACCATTATTAAATTGCCGCCACTAGGCTGTTCCTTAACACTACTGTCACTAGGATTAACACTACTAATGCTGCCGTACTTTGCGGCACCTTAACGTTACTTTCAGAGTCATCGTTTGATTCCAGCTCACTGCTGATATCAACGTCACTCAAGGGGCTAAACATGTGATCGCTCCCGAGACCAGATGCACGCACCAAATTGTCATCAGCAGAACATGGAGGCAACTCGCTAGCGCTGAGATCGGGAGCAGATCCCCAGGAGGGGAGAGGACCAGGGCCCGTGGCGCAGGCAACACTGCCTGAGCCAGGGGCGTCCTCACCAGCAGACACAACAGCACCCTCCATGGAGGGTGGAGCGGTCTCAGAGTCAGATGAACCAGTGGGAGGCAAAGCAGAAGGAGAGAAAAACAGGAGGGGGGAAGCCGGAGCCTCCACCTGAGCTTCTACAGGATCGGGGTTAGCCACAGCATCCACCCCACTACCACTGGTACCCCACGCGTTTTGGTGCATTGGTGCAGTCGCGCTGGACATGGCCAGGTTGGCGGCACCGCATGCAGACGCCCTTGTAGGGGCAGTCCTGGGCTTTGTGAGAGCCCGAACAAATATCGCAAGAAATCGGCATCCCTTTATACCATACTTTACATTGATGGTCCTTAACAAGAATAGTACGCGAGATGCCGCGAGCACGAGTCATACGAACGACACGGGAGCCATCCATGACACCATCAAGATGCAACCAGGA
Source organism: Montipora foliosa (assembly GCF_036669935.1). Taxonomy (NCBI): domain Eukaryota; kingdom Metazoa; phylum Cnidaria; class Anthozoa; order Scleractinia; family Acroporidae; genus Montipora; species Montipora foliosa. The sequence goes on along the minus strand of NW_027179646.1, from coordinate 7,387 downwards.
CCTATGCTGGATCCCATGGACAGTCCCATACTGAGACATGACTTCTTTTAGAACAGAGTGTTCGACCTCAAATGGACAACGGAAAATGAGGACGTTTTCAGGTCTGGGACCCCCACCCCCCGTACAGGACAAGGGACGCCATCTACAGATAAAGAGTCATTACTTAGGACCGTAGTCTTAATGGACTCATCCTTAAAAGATACACGGACAGATTTGCCAGGCATAAATTGAATTGATACAACATCACCGACACTAAAGGTTGAACAAATTTTCTCAGCAATATAGTTGAGATCACGCTCTTCAGAAAAACCTGACACATCGAGAACACAACAGTGCGCCTAAAAAGGCGAGACATGGCTATTAAGAAAAAAAAAGTAAGAAAGGGGACCGGCTAGAGCCGGGAAAGGGGCAAAAGCCCCACTCACCACAAATCCAAAGGGCCAAAAACCAGCGAGCTCGTAGATGGCCAAGAACACAGGATGGGTGACCAAAATGGCTGCCTGTGAAGACGAACCAAAAATCCAAAAGGCGGACGCCAAAAGGAAACACCAACCACGCAGAAAGAACCGAAGAACCACGCAACCAAAATGGTAGGGCCTCCGGCCAAGCACAGCGTCAGGTAAGTATGCCTTTTCAACCTCTCCGGAACCGCAAAACGCAACTTGTCTGCGCATACCATGTGGTAATGGGGGTCACGTGCTCCTCGTCCTGTCGTGTCGTGCTGTCCACTCGCTGCTATGCTACCTAGAAAAGAGAAGAGAATGTGAAGGTTGGTTGCTTGGTCATTTGTTCTGCTTTCACTTGATTATTTCTTCCCAGAGGGAAGTGGGCCACGCTCGGAGGTAGTGCTATACCGAGGCAACCCGTGGCCGGGACGAGGCAAGCCTCTTTTCCACGGCCCAGTTCCAAAAATCAGTTTAATATATGAGCTGCTCGATGAGCAGCGTATCAGATATTAAGCTGATAAGAACAGATTTTTTTTTGTCAAAAGAGCGTTTATTCACAAATAAAAATGGAGCAATTACATATTCAGGAATACAAAAAAGTCTACAGAGTTACAAAGCCGGAGTAAGCAGCTAGCCGTAAGGGCCAGGGGCCCTAACGATAAAGTCCATGAACTGCGCAAGTTCCTTAAAGAGAGCCGGATTACAGGCACCGCAAACAGCGCGCGGACAAAGCAAAACGAGAATTAAATGTACGCCTAAATAGTAACGCTAGGAAGACCGTTCTCTACGGTGCAAAAGCCTGGGAGAGACCACAAAGAAGAAAAGCGACTGTCTGAAAGGCGAAAGTGATCGAGCTTAATTCGACTACGGAGATCGCCAGAAACAAAACGGATAATAGCCCGATGATCTTCTTTACCGTTATAAAAGGTGGCCTTATTGCGAAAAAGCCAAACACCGTAGAGAATGGTCTTGATAATGTGGCGCGCAATGCGAGCCCTCTTTGTAACGAGAGGGGGCCAAATAAAAAAGAACACGAAGGGGACATTTAAGGTAAGCCGAAAGCCTAGCACACGATCTAAAATTGGGGAAAAACGGGACCAAACCCGCTTAACCCGAGGGCAATGCAAAAAACAATGATCTATAGTCTCTCGTCTAGGGCAAGAAGCACAGAAAGCCGAGTTAATATATCCCCAATTAGCAAGGGAATCGCGAACCTTAACACCGCGGAGAGCGATTAGCCACAAGAGATCATTTTTAGGATTTCGGTAAGAGAATCTCGAACGAGAGACCAATGATCATTGAGTGAAAAAGAAGAGCCACAAACCTGGGTCCAAACTCTATGCAAGATAGGGGAGGAGGAATTCGAGGAAAGTAGTTTCAAATATAAACGCTTAGAAGTTAAGTCGCAATTACCAACGGATAAAAGAGTTTCGAGACAGCGGGCGTAAAAAGGAGACGGAAAGCAGGCAGAAGGGGCAAAATTATCGCGCAAAAAGTTCCACTGGGGGCGAAGAGAAGACAAACGTCTACCAACAAAATATTTACAAAGATAAAAACTAGAATCGTGAGGCGAGTCCAAAGTAAAAGCCATCCCCGCTAACTGCAAGGCAAGGCACTTAACACTAAAGTTAATAATACCTATACCCCCTTGCGCAGCGCTTAAATATAAAGTATTACGAGCAACCGTCTCAATTTTACAACCCCAAAGAAAAGGCCAGATGAAACTATTGATACGGGAAAGGACCCAGGCAGGGGGAAGCAAACCCCTAGCTAGATACATCAGCTTACTTAACCCTAAGGTGTTAATAAGGAGAGCCTTGCCTAGGAAGGACAAAGAACGAGATCTCCAAAGATTGAGGGACTTCTCTAGTTTGTTTAGTTTAGGTTGCCAATTATCATTCTCAACAGGGATAGTACCAAAAAAGACCCCAAGAATTTTCATTTTCTTGACCCAAGTAAGTCCAAGGGGTTCGTCAGTCCGAGAACGCCAAGCACCGAGCCACATGGCCTCCGTTTTCGACTTATTTAGCTTAGCTCCAGAACCACGTTCGTAAACACTAACACAATCAAAAAGCTTATTTAGAGAGAAAAGGTCTTTCAAAACAGCAGTAGTGTCATCAGCATAAAGGCGAACCTTGGCCTGCAAACCCCTTGCACCAGGAAGTAAAAACCCCTCAATCTCAGGAGATCTACGGATCAGGTTAGCAAGAACTTCTACACATAAAACATAAAGTAGAGGAGAGAGAGGATCCCCCTGACGACGCCCCGTTCAAGGGGGATACTCTCAGTAAGCCAATCGTTAAGGATGATACGCATGCAAGCACCATTATAAAAGGTACTAATCCAGCGACAAAAATCAGAACCAAAACCGTAAACATTAAGCAGCTCTAGAAGGAAGACGCGATCGACTCGGTCGAAGGCTTTTTCTTGATCTAAACTAATCAAAATAGCAGACTCATTTGTTTGCTCAATGTGGCTCAAAACATCGCGCAACAAACTCACATTAGAGAAGATTGAACGACCCGGAACAGAGCAAGATTGATCAGGGGAAACTATGTGATGCATAACCGAAGAAAGACGAGTTGTGATAGCTTTAGAGATAATCTTATAATCCACATTGAGCAAAGAAATGGGCCCTCCAGTTTTTCAAATTCTTAATATCCCCACGCTTCTTATAAATAAGGCGAGTAACGCTTCCTTTCATAGAATCCGAAAGTTCAGAGTCATGGAAACATTGGTTTGCGACTGATAGCAAAAGGGGGCCCAGAATGTCCCAAAAACGCAAGTAAAATTCGACAGACAAACCATCAGAACCAGGTGACCTTCCTAGGCTAAGGCTCCTTAATGAAATAGTCAATTCATCTAAAGTTAAAAGTCCCTCGCATGAGTCGCGCAGAGGAGGAGAAAGCGAAGAAGGAATAGAATCAAAACAGATTTGTTTACACACAGGATCAATAACCTCTTGCGAGAAAAGATTTGAATAAAAGCGCACGTGCGCACGTTCAATCTCCTCCCGAGTGAAAACTTCAATGTCATTATCATTCAAAATGGAAGAAACGTTATTACGGTCTAAGCGCTCACGTTCTAACTTGAAGAAGAAGCGTGAAGGCTTCTCGCCCTCCTCAAGCCACTGGACGCGAGAACGGATTTTAGAGCCTTCCAAAACACGCAAGGTAAGAGCATTCAGTTCAGATTCAAGCCGAGAAATTTCAGGGGCGACCGAAAGGTCGCCACAGACAAGACGGCGCTTGAGACCAATTATTGCATTAGTTATAAGGACGCGCTCATGCGAGAGACTTCTACGTTTATTCTTAGCGAAGGAAATAATTTCCGAGCGAATAGAGTCCTTAAAAAAGTCCCACCAACATTTGACTGACGGAAAATAGTCAACGCAATCGGAGAGCTCGCGAATCTTAGCATCAAAGGAAAGACAAAAATCGCTATCATTCAAAAGGGAGGAATTAAATTTCCATAAGCCCGGACCACGCATATAATTAGACTCCAATTTTAAAGAAAGATTAACAAAATCATGATCAGAAAAGGCGCAAGGAGAAATGTCACAGGACTGAACTAAGGGGAATAAATTTCGGGAAACAAAAAATTTGTCAAGGCGCGAGCCGATGGAAAAAATTAGAATTAAACCAAGAGCACGCTCGGACACGGGGATGCAATTTGCGCCAAGCATCTTCAAGGTAAAGTGAACGACGAAAGTCAGAGAGGTATTTTGCAATGGAAACATTGCCACCAAATTTATCTAAATCAGATTCATAGCAATTGAAATCACCGGCAATAATAGTAAAATCAGCAGGAAGGCAGAAAGCATGCAGATTCTCGAAAAACACTTTTCGGTCAGTCAAAAGGGTGGGCGCATAAATATTAATAATATTAAACTTACGATTATTATACTCAACGAGTAAACTAAGGGACACGTCCATCATGATCTCTACGCCAAGATAAAACTTGACCATCAAAACGATCGGAAATCAAAATAATAACACCAGCCTGTTTACCAACAGCAGGGACCAAAAAGATGGCCCACTCCAGTCAGCAACCAGGGAATTAAAGGCAACAGGATCAGATATTAAAGTTTCCTGAATGCAGATAATACCGAAACCGAAACGAACATAATCAAGCAAAGCTTTCCGAGTAGCCCGATTAGAACCACGTGAATTAATTGAAATTAAATTAAATATAGAGGTCATGATGGACGGCTTTTTTTCGTAGGCACACGCGAAGGATTCGTTGACTTACGAACAGGCACAATGGTTGGAGTGACATTAGCAGGTGTCCGGCTGGATCCTCTCTTGACAGCTCGTCCCAACGTACGAGTTGGGAAAAGGTCAGGCGCAGGAGTATAATCATCTGAGTCAGAATCATCAGAAACGACGAGAGGATGGTCACCAGGGTCAGAAAGCAGCGGGCGAGAGGTCTGTAAAGGCGAATCAGCATCAAGGTCAGGATCAGTATCGTCAGAAGCAACGTCAACGTCAAGACAGGAACAGCATCAGGAACAGGGTCAGCGACAGGGGCAGGAACATTATCAGGATCGGAGTTGTCATCAGGGTAATCAGGAAGGGAGTCAGGCGGAGGATCGGCAACATCCATAGCATAGGCTACTTCGGCATCGGAGGCAGCTTCTACCAAGGCTGGATTAGAGGGCGCATAGGAAGCCAAAATACTCTGGGACTGAGAAAGGTCAGAAGAAAAGAGGAGGGGAAGATTGTATCTGCGAAGGGGCGAGAGTGCTCAGAAGAAGGCTGCAAAGAGGAAGACTGCGACGAGGATTGGGAAGAGCAGGATGAAGATAGTTGGCTAGTAGGCTGCGAAGGTCGATTAGAGGGCTGAACAGCAGGTTGAAGGTCAGGAGACGGCTGGGGAGGAGGGTCATCCGGCTTGTCAGCATCTCGGTAAGATCGAGGACGGCGATGCCACGAATGCTGACAATCGATAGCCTTATGGCCTTGGTCACGACACACAGCAGCAAAATCCTCTTCAGGGCATTCCTTAAACATATGACCAACGTGCTCGCAATTGTAGCAGAAGGTATTAGGGCAATCCTTAGCCATATGATCGGGGAGGTTGCACTTTCGACAAGTAGGCGTCTGATTGTCATGACGAACACGGACTAGAACCCGGCCAAAACGAAGAAAGGAAGGGATAGATTTGGACAGGACCATACCAAAGACCCGAGTTCCATTGTCCAACGCAGGGTAGTTCTGGTGTTTACTACGTCGAGTAAACTTCACAGTACCATAGGGAGCAAGACGCATATGAAGCGCAGAATCAGGAAGCTCATAAGGAGCACCAAAAACAGCAACATAGACGATACGGGGATTACCAGAAGCTGTAGGGGCACCAGAGCGGAGGAAACGAGGCACCAACGATGAAGCCCGAAGAAAGGTGTTACGATAATCTTCTTTGGCAAAGGTGACACACACACTTGCTGCGGGGAACCCATTGGACGCAGCGAACAGCAGCAGAAGGGATCTGGCAGGTCTCTAGGTCGGCAAAAAGATCCTTAAAGCAAAGTCGCCATCAGGTTTCGGAAAAAAGGCAGAACACGGTCTCTCTGGCAAGCGGTTGTAAACAGAAAAATTCTCTCTCTCAAAGGTAGACGGAACAAAACGGCTGCGAACAGGAGGATTATTGACGAGCGGAACAGGGTCACCAGACCCGGCAGGACACCAGCATATGACATAACAGTATCCGATGAGGCAGCAGCAATATCAGAGGAAGGATTCACAACAACATTCTCAGAAACATGATCCATAGGGGCGTCGCCCCAATTAACACGTGTATCAGTATCAGCATCCATGGAATCGCAATAGCAAGGATACCACAAGGAACGAAAAACCTACTACCAAAATGGTAGGGCTTCGCCCTGGGAGAACCCACAAAACATCGGCCAAAAAGACTTAGCCAAAAGGCCCGAGAAGCGATGCCCGTAAATGCTCACAGCGGACAAGGTGCTCCCAGTCTCATGGCCACGAGATATGGTGGTCCGATTACAATCCGTGCCAAGGAAGGAATGCCCAAAGCCAACCTGAAAGCGAGGCGCACACAACGATCGCCCTTGTACAGTGGGCAGCAGGACCAGCATTGCATGGCACTTGCGTTGACGGCAAGAGGACAAATGCACATTGTGCTTGCTCTGACCTCGTTTTTATTTTCCCTTATAACAAAGTTAATTTTCACGGCGAATTACTTGTCTACGACCATACCACAGGGAAAACACCGGTTCTCGTCCGATCACCGAAGTTAAGCCCTGTCGGCGGGGTTAGTACTTGGATGGGAGACCGCCTGGGAATACCCCGTTGTAGGCTTCCCTTTTTCCTTCTGTACACTTGATTATCTCAAAAAATCTCAGTTTCCTTTAATGAAAGAACATTCCAAACCAGGTTTTTTGAACACAACATGCCAACGATATGTCAAAGATGAGACATACAACAAAAACAAAATAGTTCACACGAGAAAGTGGAACTTGTATTCCCAAGGGAGCGCGTGCGCGCGAGATCTTATCAATCCAACGTTTATGACATGAAACGTATCTTTTCGTGTGAGCAAAGAACAGGATACGACAAGTAAAAAATGCATGCACTGTTATGCATTAGATGGAAGTTAACCTAGCCCGGATGATATGCATACAACGAAGGCTACAACACTACAACATTGATCCTGCGAAACGTGACTTACGTGACGTAGCGCACTTCAAAGTCTTACTGTTCCCTGCTCAACACGGACAGTACGTATGCAAAGGGCCGATAAGACACTATCCTGACCATGAAAGATTTACTTTTATGATAACAATCCAATTAACTGATAACATAGAGAAACCACAAAGTGTTGGCCACAGAAATGTAACGCCAACTGATCTGGCGGGTCCTCAGTTACCTCATGCAAAACGGGCTCTCCAGAACGCAACATAACACAACGCAAAAGAA
>NW_027179645.1:0-25824 GCF_036669935.1 Montipora foliosa | reverse complement strand
TGGTATTTGTTCTGCGCGCGCCGTCACCAATCACGTTTCAGTTATGTTGCTAATAAGCCGAACATGTACCTAGTGATTACGTGGTGACGTGATGACGAGCGCTGTGATCTCGCGCGACTTTATCAAAATTTGGGATTATAAGGTCAGTCGCGAAGGTAAACATACCTTCACCAAACACAGGTACGGTATATCCAAATTCGTAATTCGGAAAAACCTCCTTTCCACCTCCTTGTGTCTGACACTACTTGTTAAAAAAGCGTTCACAATGATGGCATAGGCCAGCAAAAGGGAAAAAAAATCTAAAACAAAACGGAAATAATATGTAGGCTCGTTTTTGTCACAATTGTTTGATCTTCTGAGATGCCCGCGTACTTGAATCGTCGTTGTCCGACCTCGTTTCCAAGATCCCAAGCGAGGGAAAGCCCCTGGGAACGAGGCTGAATGTCCGAAGCGAATCTGGGACCAATTTTCACTGAGCTGTACAAGGAGACGGATTTTAAAGTTGGAGAATTCAACGAGATTAATTAATTAATTAACTCTGGAGAAAGATCCCTCTGCTCTAATAAAACTGATCCTTGTCAAAGAGGTAAGGAATAAGCTCAGTTCAGGGCTGAAAGTAGGGACTAATTTTCAAATAGTATCCACATCCACTAGGTAGAAAGGATTGTTAAGCCACATCACTTAAATACGGTTTCTACTTCGATTTTAAAAGCTTAGCCTCGATCAAGTACTTTCGTCTTATTTTGTGCATCAGTTATAGCCAAATTTTCGATATATTAAAATTCGAAAAAAAAAAATTGAACCTGGGTAATTAAGTGAATATTCACCATATTTGAAATATGGCCGTTCTGTAAAATGAGTTAGTACATAAAAACATACGCCAAAATTAATAATGTGCTTCCCAGGCTTAATCCTGTCTTCTCGTCAGGAATATGAACAGAGCTGACTATCAGAAGGAGCAATGGTAGGCGGGATCGATGAGCAGTGTGAGGTTTATACAGTAGAAGTCGGAGATTGTTCAGGCAGGCATGCTTGGTATGAAGGTACAGTTTTCTGACACGAAACAGGGCGGATAGGGCGATTATATAAGTCAGGCTAAGAGATCATCAATGCAGTCAACCTCGTTTTCAGGACCTCGGTCTTGGTGAACGAGGGTCGCTCGAAGATATCTTGGTTCACGCCAAGAGTCGTCCGAGGTCACATAATGTCTGATTTCAAAAAAGAAAGATTTTGTTTATGAACCGCTATTAAGTTGATATATTAGTTATGACTGCTTTTTCTTTTTGCTATCTTTTTTTACTTTTCATAACCACATAATTGGTCGTTTTACGACCTGTTGATTTTGTAACCAACCGTTCTGGGTGTTTCCAGGGGCCCGTTCCTCGAGCGTTCCAGTAAAGTATACTGTTGTGCTAACGGCTATACCATGTGTAGAATGACGATCCAAGAATTACCTGGAATACCGTGAAACTCTTTAATACCTCGTTCATCAATATACTCGAGACACCGTTACTAACTATTCTTGAATTTAGATAAGAGTGTTATGACATGGGTGGGCTCACTCAACACAGTCACAAAGGAGTCTATTTTTAGAATACCCTTTCCCGCCAAAATTAGTTGTCACGTCCCTGACAAAAACATTGCAGGATGCAGATCACGAGGTGACATTGCTCTCCCTGAACATTGGTTAAAGTAACGGCCCTTTGTGATGGGGCAAGAACCGCAAAATTGATAGAAGATACAACTTTTACCTAATTTCAATCTTGATAAAAATGAATACCATTTGGTAGATACGCCTATGAGTTAAATTGGGGTCACGTTGGGTAACATGACATTACTATGACATCACAAACTTTTAACACACATAAATTTGGGGCCTGAATAAAAACGAATTGTGAAATTACCGATTCCGCGTCCGATTTTAGACAACAAACAGGTCTTCAACAGACTATACAAGATGTGAAAGAAAAAACGCGATATCAAAGTTTCAGGCCTCTGTTTAAGATTAAAGCTAAGATTCAAATTGCTTGTAATATGGCCTTCGAAACCGCCCGCCCCCCCGTAAGTTCGGATAATTCGCGAAAAAGGGCCTCATGATCCTGAAAGTACCAGAGAGTGGTGGAAATGTACTTATTTGGGAACTTACAAAAAACAATGGCTTTCTCGCTCGGGTATAACACCAGCATACTATTGACTGTATTCCGGCATTTCGGAAACATGCAAGAGATATATCTTAAGGGAAAGTCGTCCTCCTGTTGAAACTAAGGAAAATGAAACGAAATAGAACGAATAGGGAAATAAATAGGTCAAATGATGAAGTTACTGATTGTAAAGAAATAACGAAACGTAACTAGTCATCTAGTATTGCACAAGCCCTCTTTGAGGGCACTAGTTACAATTTCCCACCGCTGTTTACTGGGGGCGTTTTTTTTGCTCCTCTTGCAAGTGCCTTTTCTTTGCGGAGTCTTAGGGACTATCGCATTTACACAGTTTGACCAGAACGTGACCGGACCAGAACAGCAACGGTCATTCGGAAGGTTTAACTCTAAAACGCAACCTTCAAAATTAACACTCTTCGAGGATGATATACACTCCTCCGGAAGAAGACGAGGGCGTTTATGCATGCAAAGTGTTGCCGAATTAAATCATGATTGGTATTTTCTTTGCAAACTTGAAGGGTCTGTGGCCACAGGCACCCCAAGCTCATACACCGCGGATTTTGCCAATGCATAATTATTGCTTGTAGTAAGAAGACGTTTAATGGTGAAAGAGTTAAAAATTAAGTCTAAGATTGAAAAACTGCGTAACGTCTTTCTTTCGCAATCCACATGAACTTTCCCTACCTCAAATATGTTGTTCACCTTTGTTTCTGCGTCTATTGTTTGTGTGGGTTTTTAGCCACCCCTGCACTGTATACTCAGCGAACGCAACAGCTTAGAGCAAAGGAAAAAAGCGCAGAAAAAAACAAATCGCGCAAGAGAAGAAATTGAGTAGAGTTGAAATTTTTCGCGATCGGTAATGATTTCTGAGATTTTTCAGCTGTCGCGCCAGTTTTTCACCCCAAAGGGTGGCTACACCTTGAGATTTTTATCGGCGCGTTGGCGCCGCGACATAAAATCTACGACGAAAAACCTCGCAATGGTTTTAATTTTTTAGAACCTTACCATGGCCATATTAAACAATATTTAGGTTATCTTATCTGTAATTGCTCTTATGTGAGTATATATACAAAATAATGCTAGAGAAACTCACATTATGATGGATTGTTGTTCTCGTGACGCTAATGTCGGCTAAGAGCGGCAGGGTAGACGAATCCTGCCATCTTGATTGGTTTTTAGCACGCGGTCGGGATTTTACTATCTCTGCCCACGGTCCCTGCGGTAACAAGTATAACAAAATTGATTTCAGAGAGGATAGGGATAGAGAAGTAATAAAAATTAAATAAGTTACGTTTACCAGTCTGAGAGTCGGTCCGTTGCAGTCGAAAATCCCTGTGCAACATCTGACTCTTGATAAAAGCTGCCCCCGCTTGCCTGTGAGCATCGTACCCTTCGTCAGCACTAATCTTTCAAAGCACTTTGCTCATCAGGTTTTCGCTATACGTGACTGCTCCCAGCTGGCTATAAAATAACATATATTTATTGCGCATGTGAACTATAATTTGTACAGTTGTGTTCGGGTTAAGTGAATACAGCATCTGGTGATAACTACGGTTAGGCAGTCTTGATATTGTAATATGGTTAGCTTTCATGTAAGGCTTAGGAACACTGCCCGGCATTTTAGTAATTAGAGGTATGAATCTAAACCACAACATCAATCCTTCAAATAGCAAGGTCTCTTGAAAGTGTTGAAACTGGGTTGAGCCACCCCACCTTACCTAATCGCGCTCATCCTTTTCTGCTATATTTTATTTCTTAATACATAAAACAAATGCGATTCCCATGCTTGCCCATAGCGCATCCGTTACACATAATAGATCACAGCATGGACGAAATCAAAATGGTTATAAGCCAACCACACACTCGGGATAATCCCTCCCATTCCTCATCGTCGTGCCACTTTTATGTCCTTCATGACACAAAACCACATTTTGATCGTCTATCTGTGATCTATTGACTATTTGCCAGCCGACACACGAAAGGCATACGACATAAAAACCGACTGTCAATGATCTTTATCGTATGGAAGATCATGATGAAAACAAAACAGACATTCCATTGATTGCCCGTGCGTCGGGTGGGAGATGCCTCGAAAGAGTGGGCCTTCTAAATTTGGCTTGTGTTTACTCAACCTGACTTACTCAGCGCGGTTTTCAAAATAAACGAAATAAACGAAATAAAAGATGGAGTTTGACGCTTAGCCTCGTCGTCTAGGGATGTGACGCTCGACAGAGGAGACGTTCCAAAATGCATTGGTAAGTACCACAAGTCAACTTGTGTGTATTGCACGTTCTTTCACCAACATTGTCATTGCATCTCTTGCCATATACACTGACCACCGAAGCACGTGCAACATAGAAGATCAATTTGTTCGATCAACACGTACAAAATATTAAGGGATTTCATAATAACTCTTTAAACAACTAGCTATGATGAAGAGATATTCTCATTTACCATCTGAATGGAGCGTTTTAAGATAGCGCTACACTCAAGTTAAACCCTGCTGTATCTATCTTGTATTGAATACAACATTTAAAGGTGTTTGGTGAAGGCAATACCATACGCGCAAGATCCCAGATCCATCTTATTGTCTCATGCACAAGCTTTCTGTAAAAAAGATTCAGAAGATCCGTAGCGAAATACATCAATGGACATAATTGTGAAAGGCTATCATATGCGTGCTGTCACAGGTATTAGACATTTCGTGCGATAACGTTGAGGCTACATAGTTGGCGTGTTTCTCTCTATCGCCCCAAAGAGGAGAGATCAGCACATGGGGGGTTCTTCAATTGAATAAGGGAAGTCCCGCAAGTCGTTATCACCAATCGCAGACCTTGAACACACCACGGGAGAAGACCCACGTTATTTTTTTTCGTTTATGTGTAGGAAATCTTATGAAACGCGTAGTGCTATTTACGTTATTTAGTGGGGCACTCTCTGGCGTTCTCAAAATTGCCACGAACGCCGTAGGACATGAATGCAATTAAGCCACTGAACACAGCATACCATAATGCTCTGTGTTTGACCATAGGGCAAAATTTTGCATAAGCATTGTATCTGGTTATTTTCTCTCTGTAAGTCCCAGTAGTATTATGGTAAATTTTTAATAGTGGGCGGATTAGTGAGAAAATTCAAAACAGCAACCATTGACCATAAATAACGACAAATGCACGAAGCAAGTTCATACGATTTCTTATTTATTCTATACTCCAATCGCACAGATTCTTTTTGTCTCGTTTCTTTAGCGTAATCTGCTAAATTAAAAGTCATAAGACAGTTAAATTTCACGCGTTTTTATTGGCCGCGCGCGGAAATAATGGCTTTTGTCCTCCTGTTAGTGTAAAAACTGCACGTGTAGCAAGATGGGCGCTTGTAATTAAAGACAATCTTCTCAAGCAATCCGGACTAACCGGTCTTGTTTTAGAATCCGATTAATTCGCTCGTCGAACGCCGTCGAACCCGTTCGCAGTGTGAGAAACGTGACGGCGATACACAATCATCTTTTGTTTTTGGTTGTGAAATTTTCAACCATGTAAAGTTATTTGTAACTTACAAACTGTGATTTTAAAACAAAAAGAAAGAAATCGCACAGGAGTAATCAGGGTTTTAACTTAAGTCTGCTGACGAATATCCACTAATACAACATGGACACATTCCGGAATACGGCTCAATAGCACATCAAGTCAAACCTTACGCGCTACATCCTGAAAACTTCACGGGTGGAATAAGCGATAGCAAGGCGTCCAGATGAATTCTCAATTCCCAAACATCTTATCGTGCGAAAACAAATGTTTGGATAATCTAAACGAAACCACAACAAATGAGTTATCAAAGAATAAAATGATATATGAATGAATCATGTATTGAACTTTGCATTTTTTAGATCCGCAGACACAGAGCTGAATCAAACTCGTGCTGCGCAAAACACTCCAACCTACATTGTGTGAAACAGCAACTCGTGAAGTCAAAATAGATACGTTTCGTTTCTGAGGAAACTAAGCAAAAATATAAGTAGTTTTTTGTTTCCGCGCTGCGCAGCTTCCGGGGGACGATGAAAAAAATATGCCGCATTCATAGCCCGACCCGGCCACAGCCCGCTTCTTCCATTGTAGGAGTTACCAGGGGGGGGGGGGGGGGGGAGTACCTATTGGATTCCTAGGTTGTTTTTTTCCTTTTTATTAGGTTTCGGCAGACTGCGTGGGAATAATCCACTTTCAGTCGCCTTCAAACTACGACACTCCCCAACTCAGTGGCCTCGTATTTTGGTTGTCGTAACAATGTACCGGAGCGAACACCAGTTTACGCTTACGGAGCGTCCTACTTTCAGCCATGGTCAGTGAATTTTCGTGCCGATTTTTGTTGGTAGTGCACTACACAGCCATGTCACCGGGGTTGCTAATGAGTGTAAGAGTCGTAAGCCGTGGTAGAACAATAGGCCCGCAGCGCGTGACATCAACCACTAGCACATAATACAGGTCTGCTGGAAGCGAGCTTGAGTTTAAACAAAATGAGCTCTAAAATCGGCATGAATTTGTGAAAGTTGATGAATAATAAAGCAGCATGGGGCACCTTAAATTACCTCCAAAAACGATGGCATTACCTGGTGATAAATACCCCGTCCTAGGAAAGTGAATTTTTGAACTTTGCAGAAACTAATGGTCAACCTCAAGATGTTGGCGCTATTGTAATTCTTTGTGTTGAATATCGTCAACATTTGAGTTATTTGCGAACTGAAAGGTTCATGATAAACTGAAATGACGTATTTGTCGAATTATATCAATAACACTTCCTATTCCACCCATTAAATTCACTGTGTTCGCATCTCCCTGCGCAAATATTCCATTCCTTGATGTAATGGTCTCACTCAAGGATGGTCTCATAGAAACCGACCTTTACACCTAGTGCCCCACTGACAAACGATCAATAGTTTACTTATCTCCTCATGCCACCTACCACCCCCACTACCACGTTTCATTTCCATATAGCCTTGCAACTTCGATCGCCTTCGACGCATATGCGTCCGAACTGAATGACAATACAAACAAACGCTGTACTGAACTTAGGACTACCTCGTCAATCGAGGTTACGAACTTTATTTCCTTAAAACCCAGACACGACGTGCTTTTGACATTTACCCGGAACGACGCTCTTAAACCGCAAACCTAAACAAAACCAGACAGATACTTTCTTCCGTTCGTCATTACCTATAACATATCCCGTAGTAAATTCACAAACACTCATAAACAAGTGCTTTATTCAATACTGGTCGCCGTAAAAATGTTTTTCCTAATCTCGTCCTTTAGTAGCCTAGCCAGCCGTTGTAAAACACACCATTAGTGATCCATTCTAGGAATCAATATACTTTCTTATACGTACAGCGACAAACCTTTAAAATTCAAATCGACACATATTATTTGTGAAACCACTAATGTAATTATTACATGGATTCAGATGCACTAAATGTAATCTTCAGTAACATCGAAGAGACCAAACGTCGTCTTAAAGGGGATACCACACTTTAAATGAACATAGGCGGACCCCTTATAATCTTCCTTTTGTAGTGTCTTACCCCCACTGCAGGTCTTTGCGGACACTTGCCCCTGACCAGTGGGTCACGGCGGAGCTGATCACATGATCCTATAATAACCCGACTCGTAACAACTGCGACAGTAAGGTACGTGGACTCCATCAGAAAGTAGCTCGTGAGGCATTCCTCAGCTACCACATGAGGAAAAACTACTGGAGTCGTGGCAGGCCTTAACAGAATGATCATGAAATGTAATTTAGTTTAGGCTGACCTTTTAATTTTCTTTTTGTTTCTTTGTATCTTGTTATAAATGTTATTATTATCCCCCCTTTCCTCTGTTTTATGCATTTCCGTTTTTATTATTATTTTACACAATTCATGTAGCCTTTTTTATGTCATCTATTCCGGTAAATATAAAGACCTTGTCAAACACGGCATTTATCCCATAATCAGATAAACCTGAAAGAAGGCTGGTCGTTGTGCCAGCCGAAATATTGTAAAACAACGCCGATGTTTCACATTGATCACTTCGGATCGAACCTTTGCAGTATATTTTTTCTATTTTTAAAATCTTTCTGAGTTTAGTATTTTAGCTAGTAACCGCATAGTCTTCTCAGGGGGTTATTATACCTAAGACATATGCCATGATCCACTAATAATCGATATACGGTACCAAAACAATATGCGTGTACTATTAGAGCTACATATTACGCAAGATAGTTTGAATCTTCTAGAGGACAAGAAGCGCAGCTCAGTTTGACAATAACACAGCGCTGAGTATACTGCACTACCACGCTGTACGCAATGCGTTGGCCTACTTTTTGAAAAGGAAAGGTTTGCCTTCGGGTTGAAATGTACTACGCGATCAGACAATTTCCTATATAAGAGTTATGTCTCCAAAGGTGAATTGGTCAGGATTGTCCATTAAATGGACTATGCCGATTGAAAAATCTGCACAACGAGTTGCATATCATAGGCGTCTACGAAAGGCAACTGCGCTTTCGTTTCTCTTCTCCACTTTTTGGCTAAGATTCGCAGGTGCCACTCAATTAGTGAAAAGCTACATATTTTGTGACTCTTGCAAGAGCCCAGATGCACAAATACGTTAGACTCTTAAAATTTTAGTTTGGTTTGGTACAACGCGTAGATTTGATTTTAGTCGTGTACACCACTAAAATCAAATCTACGCTGTGTCGGCTCTTGCTCAAAATTATTAGCCTTCTAAACTGGTAAGTACGCCGATCAGATCAAGCCACTGATCCAACGTTACAACCGACGGGAAGGTTGCCCACGGTTCAAAACTCTGCCCCTTGTGAGACCATTGCAAACCCGGTACTTTTTTCAGTATCTTATGAGGCTAGTATTACATGGTTACCCCTGTTACCTGCTCACGAGGGCGTTCTAGACCAAATTTATTTTTTCCTCCATAGTTTTTGTTTCGGCCTATTTTATCGCAATGTTCCGGGCAACTCGGTTGCGAATTGGTTTCTTTCATGATGGGGATTGTGTGGTAGTCCCATTTCTCAAGGATTGTTGTGGCTAAAAAACTTCCTCGACAGTTAAGCGCCGACTTGCAGTAACGACCCTATTAACGCACGCTGTGCTAAGTTTATCTCCTGGACTTGATATCGATTGGTGGACTTTGAACCACATTTACAGATTGGGATTGCATTTGTTTTTAAACCATATTGTAAACCTAAGTATTGACTACAAAAAACAATGACAACAACCTTTTTAGAAAAAGAAGTATGTGACCGACAGACCAGGTATTAAAAAACACGTTTCTTTCCCTTTACCCTTTTGCTTTGCTTCCAAAGCGATTGTGCGAACGCGGCACTTTCACAACCCGAGTATACTACTACAGTGTCATTCATATCTATTGTAGTGATTATTCTACTTTTTATTCCGATTAACTTTCAACAGTTCGTTCTCTTTCAAATGATTTACGAACGATGGGGCAAACAAATCTCGTACGGTCTTAACAGCGTCGACTGATCACTGCGTCGATTTCAAAAAAAGGTGTTGACTTTCGCAGATGCCCACCAGATTGCTTGCTGGAGGGTATCAATGGGGGGGGGGGTGGGCTCTTTGACGGTTGACGGTTAAAAATACGTCGTTTTGACGGTTGACGGTTAAATTTTAGGTCATTTGACGGTTGACGGGTTAATTTTTCGGACATGACGTTTATCACACGAATTTATACGCACAAATTTGACTGTAAGTTTAATATAAAACGATATGTTTTTTCTCATATTTGAATACTGGCTTTAATCATCCTAATTTGTTACACTAAAAATAAGGTATCGGTCTTCAACTATGGCAACTAGGTGGATTATTAGCGTTATTACATCACCTCCCTTACCGCTGGACGTTATAAGCGCCTGCTCCACCAATTGGTGTCCGTGTATGAGTAGTCGTATTAGGATATTAAAGGCTTTTTCATCAGAGATCAAATCTCTCCGATGCTTTGATCCTGTCACTACCCGATCTTGTTATGGCATTTCTGGGTTCTACAAATCTCCTCTGATTCTGTTTCATCAAAGTCACGGTACGAGTCACTTTCAAAATCATCCATCTGGAAAGGTTCAGGCTCGGGGGCCGATGAGGAACTAGGGAATTTTTTTCGTCACTGACACAAAGTGAAAAACGAACAGGCAGATGACGTAGACAGGGGTACTGCTTCGTTATAAAACTGAAGCGGTTGAACTCTTCGCGCAGCTATCTGGAAAAGAAAGCTCGCTCCATGTTCCAGTTTTTGGCTTCTCGTACGCAGCTGGTGGAAAAGCGCCTGCCTTTGTCTTTTGTTGTCTCGCTTCGAACGGTTCTCTGCCTCACTGGTCTGTCTGTTCTGCTCATTCTTTCATGGTGATTTCCAAAAATATGCCAAACAATGTTTGAACTCTGTCATTGCTAACGAAGCCCTTCAGCAAACTAGTGCGCCGTCCATGCAGCGTCCTCGTTTATTCGTTTAATTTTTCAGTACCCTTGAAACCCACTACTACAAAACGCAATTGTTTTAAAAGAGCACATTATGACGGTATCATAATGGGTGTTTATGGCAAGGTTTTTGTTTAAACAGTTGGTACGAATGCTGCAGGCGGGAGGTACCTCGTGGTGCACGTTTTCTTCCAGTCAGAATCTAGCACCCTACCAGTGACATACATATATAAGCGCGCGTTACATCGCGCTCCCCTTTTCAGATGGACACCATCCAACAATTTGCTCATCTAGTGGGGAACTCACGGATTTGTTCGATACCTTGTTTTGTACTGTCTTCAGTGACTGAAATGCGCGCTTTGTATCTTTTGATCGGCTTTTTCCTCTACTCTTCGATATATGCTAGGACCGCCTTCTCAATAATCGACATCGTGCTTTGTAAGAGCAAACGAACAGCGATAGCGAAGTTAATGTGAAGGGACCCGTGAAGACTGACGTTTGACGACACCGGAAGTGTTAACCGACGGAAGTCAGTTCTGTCGCTGTAGCCGGTTTTACTTGAGATATGTATTTCTGTGATATATTAAAACAATCAATTATTAACAGCATGACTTGACCCCTTTAAGTCAATCGGTCTCGATCGTTTAAGGATATCTGAGACATTTGACGGCTAATTTTGGCTCGCTCATTTGACGGTTGACGGTAAAATGAATCCGTGGTTTGACGGTTGACGGTTAACACCATTGAGGACCGTCTTGCTGTTCCAATCGTTTTGCAAGTTTATAGCGTTATATTAGGTATTTCATTTTCTTGTTATAGATTTCAATCGTGCGCTTTAAATCAAAATTTCGTATTCATCTGTTTTGAGATGTCTTCCCGCGCTTTCCGTGACAGGTTGTTGCATGTTTTATTAAGGTCAAATCTCTCAGCCCTGCATGGCCTGATAACACAGTCTCTTGTTCGGTCTTCAACTTTCGTTTGCCAGTTTTCAATAAGAACAATTAATAAAGGAGCACACACCAACAAAAATGACCTAAGGTCAATGTCTAGTGTTGTATAATGATTGTTGCATTTACCTTCGTCGTTAGATTAGCGTTGGATGGACAATTGTCAGACTATCATGACGCCACATCAGTTTCTGACACTTTACCGTCATTGAACTACGTTGTTGGAACTTGGGTATACTTGACCGAAGACGTTGAAAGACAAAAATCTCTAACCTTAAGTTTCTAACCTTGTTCTTCAGGACGCTCACGAGTTTTCGATGGTGTTCTATGGTTTCACGTTCCCGTGAAAGACGCTTGCTTGAGACAAATAGATTTTGATAGCTTCATTTGATATAAGTTTAACACGATTCTCGATAATTTCACTCAAAGTTGTTTGCGCGTAAATTACCTCTCGTAAAAGTCCATGTTACCCACACGGCCGAAAACGCTCGACTTCTTTTAGCGTGAGTCCACCGGGACAAGGCGTTTGCATTTGTATGTGGAGTCAGCGAATGTGATATCAGGAAATCCCTACTTCCGTCTTCTCTATGAATGTCCATCACTAAACCATATACTTTAGAGTTTTTCTACGAATGCGCAACGCGCTTTAGAACCGACGCTTGCGCTTTAGAGCCTCGACGGCGATTTGTGACTGAACGCAAAGGAAAAATAACAAATAATAAACAATGATTGGATGAGGTTTTGTGATATCCGGAATAATCAAGGTCGAGGTAAGTGTTATCAGCCTCAGCCTTCGGCTTCGGCTGATAACACTAACCGAGACCTTGATTATTCCAGATATCACAACAACCGAATCTAATAATTGTTTTATTATACATTGTTTTGACAGAAAATAACGACAAACGAATGATCGCAGCGATCACATATTATTTCCAAACACATTGCTATTGGAAATCATGCATTGCGCGCGCAACCTCACTCACTATTCAGTAATCATGAATAATCTGTAGGTACAGATTAGTGAATAATATGTAGGCTTGCGCTGTTTTCCAGAATTAACTGTAGGCTTTTAGCCAAAAGATGGTGACTGCAATGTATAATTAATAATAATAATAATACTAATAATAACGATAATAATAATAATAGGATAATGCTAATAATAATAAGAATAATAACGAAGGAAACATATAAATTGAACTATAATTGGCGTATTTCGAAATATTTAGAGACTTCAGAGCACGCGACTTGCTGAGTGTTGCAGCTTTTTGTTCAAATGAAAGCTTGTTTGTTTGTTCTGTATGTGTTTGCGCATGTTGAAGTTTTGGCAGCTATTCAGCTGAGATTACTTACTCGTTCTTCCCGAGTATTAGGGGAATTAAGATCTACGCCGGCGACGGGCGACAGAAACGTCACCTCAAAATGTAAACTTGGCTCTATAATAAGTCTTTCGCGATTATTCAGGTCTCGTTTCCCGTCCTAACAATGTGGGCAAAAGGTCATAACAATAACTCGGTACAGAGCGCTTTCAAATTTAAAATAGAGAAGGAAGGAGTCTCGGTTGCATGCTTACGTTGCCGTCAAAACTAAAATTTGGTGATTTCACCTCGTCGTTATGCAGAGGACCGCAAACATACTTGCCAAAATCCGTGCACGATTATTTATGCTCTTTTAACCAATGATATTATTGGTTTGTGGCGTTGTCGTAGTCGTAGCCGTCGTCGTTTCTTAATTCCATATTATCTCAGCAAACAAGGACCATCATTCTTAACCGCTCTCCCTCCGCTATGTTCAGTGGTGCAAAGTGCGTTCTGGAGGTAAACAGATTTAGGGCCGGACGAATGAAGCTACCCACGCCGCATACTAATGGACGTCTACACAACAGAATTTCCCCAGAAAATCGTTCGCTTCGTTGGGACTTTCGCTCCGTTTTCGTTGAAGGACGCCCCCCAGCTTTTGCCTCAATCATGAGAGCATGGTGAAAAGAATCGACGGTGACAATTGGTTTTAGGAGCACATCACGTGTTTGGCCATGTAAAGAACATGAATTACGTCGTCGGGACTCCCGTTTCATCTCACGGTATTTTAGTTTGTACTGGGGATCTGCCAGGCTGGCGATGGATCTAAGAGTAGACCTTCCTGGCTTGGCGAATCTGCTAACGCTGTCTTTCCCGATGCGGGATTCTTTTGTGCGAGCTTCTTTTGGTGAGTCGTTTGTTTGCAAATGCGGATTCTTTGGCTATTGGCCTACCAGCTGCAACTGCAGCTTGGCTTGTCTTAATTCATGACGTTGTTGTCGTGCTTTTTGGATTTTGGATTTGCTTTCAACGTTATTTGTGAAAAAGCAACAAATCCCCTTTTTCCTCCCCTGTTTAAAATAGTGATAGGTTAAATGAGTCATGCAGCGTCGAATGCAGCGCCAGAATTTTTCGGGACGGTTCTTTCAAAATTACTAGGCATTGTAGTCAATAAGCGACAAAGCCTCTTTAAAAACATTTGCATTCATTGTTCCACTGAGAATCACGGGCTTCGAATAAAACAGACCGATTTTATTGAGTGATAAGTAAATCAACTTCTATGGTAAACTATTATGCCACTACTTATTTTGATGCCGCCAAATGAATAGAATCGCGGTACGGTTGCATCAGTGGGCTGACAGGGCATGGACTCTACTCGGGAAGTTACCTCGACCCACCTGACAATGCCTGGCCAAGAAGAAAACTGACACTATTACCTAGAAGGGCACGACTCCTGTGTTTTAAAAACGGATCAATTCATTCCAAGTCCGCTTTATATTAAATTACTTCCTCCAACTCAATTTTATTCTTCTCTAATCCACGGCCTAACTAATAACAAGGTTTACCAACGCGTGAGCCATCCATACATCCTAATCGTTTGCTATTGTTCTGCTCTGACAAAAAAAAAGGGCTTGTTATTCAAAAAATTTTTACCATTTGCATCTTTAGAGCCCACAAGGTGTTTCAGTGCAATATTTATGCACAGAATGTGACAAACTAAAACGAACGGCGAATTGTGTGTTAGGTTAAAGGGGCTAGCCGTCACGCTAATTTTTCGGTAATTTGTTTAATTGGTTAATTATGAGCTCTAAACGTCAAATTGGTAGAGCAAGAGTCTCTTCATTTTCACAAATCACGGCTACATAACAACTGAGGAATGATTTTCTCGCTTTGTACATGACATTTTAAATATAGACTGATGTCATTTTTGAAAAACGGTGGGCCGACGTTTTTCAAATTTACTCAAATTCAATCCATTTCAATCCTCTCCAGTTTTGTCCATCCATGTCCCTTCTTGACTTCCCTGCGTTTTGTTAGAAGATCTTCTATAGTTTTGAACAGTTATTTCGATATTTTAGTTAATTCTATGACCATTCGATCAGCGCTGAAATTGCCTAAAATTGCGTGACCTTTAAGATGCAAGACTGCTAAAACCATAGATCGGACTGCCCAAAAAGGAGGTCCAAAAATGTATTATTTTGTTTATGTGCTAATTAGACTCACTAGCCTCGCCCACAAGCAACATTTCATTTTGTACATGCAAGCGAGGGCTAGTGAGGTCTTTTGGCCGCCATTTATGCCATTCCTTCTATGGTCTCGTAATTGCTGTTCGGCACAATTCGCCCTTGTCACCACCGGCGGCCAGTGCTTACCCACGCCAAGCCTCGCAGTGGGACCCATGGGGGTGAGGCTTGGCGTGGTTCAAAACCAAAGCTTGGTCTCCCGGGCTCTAATATGGCCGCCGTGTGACAAGGGCGAAATAGGAGGTTTTTCACTTGACGTCATCGAAGGAAGCCTTGTATCGAGCTTTTATTTTACCTACTTTTCTTACTGGTCTGGTTATCACTGTGGAAGCAAGGAATATAGAAAAACGTGAAAGAACACATGCGAGGGCCTTGAGATTTCTATGACAATGATAAGATTCGTCGTACGAAGCCTCTTAGGACGCATTGGATTAATTGTCAACCTTAGAAGTTCGTCGCACTCAAGACATGCTTACTGACTGTGGAATAATATTATTTCAAGGCAAGGCACCATCCAGGCTTCAATAATCTTACAAATGAGAAGAGCAACAGCGTACAACCTTCTGGGAATTTTAATTTTTTTTCTTTCGATAATTAAAGTGAAACACTACCAGATGCCGACTTAAGTTGTGGCGCTATGCTGCAGCGAAGCACTGGACACAAACTACTTCGAGATATTGTCGTTCCCATGGCAGGTTCAGAAGACTTTTTGAAGGAAGATTCGCCTAATGATTTTCATGTTTAATACCCAGTTGACTTATGATTTACCACATTTTTAATAGTCCGTTCGAATATTTCCCCAATTTTCAAATTTTAGATTTTAAGTTTGACGTAAAGAGGCTTTCTAAACTTTACATTTACTTAATTACTTAATCATGGAGCCCCTGGAAAGTAGCGAAAAGCTTAGTGTGTCTTTTGTCACGTTAATAAAGTATGTATGTACCGTATACTAAAGCCACCATGTTGGTGGACGAAAACAAAATATCATCATTATGCTTCTTTTGTTCGTCCACCAGAAGTCCTACATTTCTCTATTGTTATTGGTGTCTCTAGAGGTTGGTTAAAAACATTCCTTTTCACAATGACTGCAAAAGTTCATCGCGAGCTCCTTGGGTTAATTTGTAATTGTCAATGAGCGGACAGACATAAAGTGATAATTTATGCGAGGATGACGTGATTATTGCTTGAGTCAGATGGGAAGTTTATTGCATTTTTCTCTCGTGTGTCTTCTCGTGTTTTTGACTTAATTTTGAACCCTCTGTCAAAGTAGTCTGCAGATACACTCGGCTATCGCCTTGTGGATCCACAGCTACTTTCATTACTCAATAACGGGACAGACGCATGAAAAAACACTGACATCCAACATTTGTTAAATAGGAGGAAAGACTTGTCATCGCCAGATTTAAAGGTAACGTTAAAACTGAGTTTGCTCACGCTAACCAAAAAAAAATTTTTTGAACGGGTGTTCGGTCTCGACGCTGCCCAAATCATTTTATAATCGGAAAGGCTGGAAGAGTAGGCATTCCTTGCATTAGAATTAACTATAGGAAGGGTAATGTGAGGGTGCTATTTGCTACCCATGTAAAAACATGTGAGCTGTTAGCCCTACTAACGGAAAAGCCCATTTCCGAGTTGCTTGCATGCCTCCCCAAAGTTTCAAAGAGAGTCCTGGTGCTCAACCATTCAAATGAGAAATGAGTTGCTTATTCTCGTGCAAATCAAACTCATTTCCATTTCAATAAGTTGAGCACCACGGGACTCACTTCGAAACCGAGGTCAAACAGCAACTCGGAATAGGGAAATGGGACCTATTGGGCCCACAGAGGGACACAGAGGGGAGGTCACCCGTTCCCGTTTGACCTTGTTAGCTCAAGTCGACAAGAGCAGCGGTGACTCACCCGAGGGTCGCGGGTTTAATTCCCACCCGGGTCAGAGTTTTTCTTTGTCCTTGTGTCAATTTCATTAGGTAAGGCTGTCGCTCAGATGGTGTACATGCATATATGGAAGAGGAAAAGCACTTCACATTATCCCTAGTATCGCGATCTTCTTATAGTTTTGCCTATGCGCGAGCCGTCAATATTTCGTGGTTATTGCCGGTCTCACTTTTGCGGCCTGTGATTCGTTCTAATGTGAAATTAACCTTCGTTGCACTGAATTGAGTTGCTGACGTACGCAAACAAATAGTATCGCGGGTAGAAAGAATTGAAATTTCGATCAGCCGCGGGTTGATTAGTTCAGTTATATACCAAATTATATTCTGTATTGGGCTCCGTCGCTTTCGCGACTCCGCCCAATAAGGAATATATTTCTCCACAACTAGCCGTAAATATAATGTGGGTAGTTGCCGTCTCAAAATTCGCAATTGGTTTATAGTAGGTAATTCTGGTGAAATATTAAAGTGCTACCACGGCCCGCCTTTTTCAACAGTCACATTATAACAATTAGTTCTGCATTTCAAAAAAATGCCCAAACCTTTTAGAAAAGTGGTAAAAAAATCACCTTAAATTTGATTTAGGCATAGAAACAATATTTAGTCTTAACCTGTTAAGCCCTTCTAAAGGTTTTGGCCTTTGTTCAAACTCAGTTACGTTATAACCTTAGTCTGCATTTTACTCGAGGGCTGGGCTGCAGTCTGCATTTTACACTGCCCAACTCGAAAATCCAACTCGGAAATCCTAACTCGGTAAATATGCAACATCTAATGCCATAGTTAATAGACGGGAATGGTTATGAAACCAGGCAAATTTCTTTGTTGTAGGTTTTTGCTCTCTTTTTGGCCTTGACCGTGCACAAAACACAATAGTTGTTTACTCCGTGCTGAGGAACTAACCAATAGAACAGTGTTGGTTATGGATTTTCTTCAGCCATACTGTATCAGCGCAAAACAAAAAGATTGTGCACGGTCGTGGACTTTCCAACCTAAATCTTGGCATCTTTGTTTGCTCCTTTGATGTTTGCCGAAATTCCAAACTAGTTCCCCCTATTAACTCGCTAGTGCAGACAGTTGCAATAAGTGCAATAAGGGTGGAATTTGTTTGTACGATTTTTCGCGTGCATTTGGAATACCATAAGCAGTTAGTAAAATTTTTCAAAGACTACAAATTATCACTTCACCTTCGGGCTCATGCAAAATTTTGTTAGCGTGCTTTGAAAAAAAATTGACTATTGCTTATTGATTCCAAATTGTCCTCGTAATAACATGGATGACAAATTACTCCCTAATTTCGGCGCGAAAATTTCAGCGTTAACTTATAATTTTACTTGTGATACGAAGTTGCCATGGCAACTTTTTCCTACAGTGCCAAAATGGCGTCTTATGAACTGAATTTGTCACCCATGATATTAATAGCTAATCAAAACGTATAATCATGAAATTAGGGGAATGCTTTCACTTGAGTTTTGTCCAAGGTCAGTAATACTTTCCTTCTCCTAAAGGCTGGGGAAATTAATTGATTTTGGACAAAACGCACTTGACAAGCTTGAAATTATTCCCTAATTTCACTCTTCACATTTTGATTACCCATACAAATCATGTGATTACCTAAACTAAATACACGCTAAATCGCCTGTCTGCAAAGCGGTCTTTGCATTAATATTCGGAAATTTGATTACAAAATAATTTTATCCCTAGTTTCGAGAAAAGAGAGGCTATTTTGTTGCCGTTGACAACTGTGTGAATTCATAATCTTTTGCCATAATTTTGTGTTATTCTGATCTGAAATCCAGGTACCCTTTTGAGTCAAGGGACTTTTGCTTACCGAGGGAGTCCGTCTCGTCTGCCAACGTTCCTGAGGTCAATTGGTCCTTCATCTGTTCGACAGGTGCAATTCGAAGGGCCATTATAACAATAATTAAGAGGTGCAACTTGCTTGAACCAAGCAAAAAGCGCAAAAATAAAGGAGAATAACGACAAAGATTCCACCGGCCATTCCAAACTAACAGAAGGCATACGACAAAGCAACATTTGTACCCAGGACAACAACCACAGGCGGTGGTTCGCAGTGTGATAAGCATTTTGTTAGCCACGCGCTTAGTCAGCCCCTGTGAGGAATTGACGGACTCTCGTGTAATTATCAAGAAGACTCCTGCTACTTGTGTTAAAATCATAAAAAAAAAGCTATCGAATTTTTTTTTCACTCAAGGTACAAATTTTACGAATGATGGTGCATACGCTTCGTTTCTCTGCGTCATTTCGTCACAATCACTGTGGCTGGAATAAGACTAATCACAGTAAACCATTACATTACAAAGGGCCGGCTTCACATAGGACTGAATTAAATTCATGATAAGTCCGACGTTTGACTCAATTAACTTCGACGAAACTGTATTTTGACTCGACTAACACGTTCTCACCTATCCGCCTCAATGGAAGATCGAGTTTTAGGACAAATATCGGACTGCTCATGAAAATGCTGCTCACGCTTACATGTAAAAACGTGAATGATAATCCATATTTCCACTTCGACCCAAAGTAATTTGGATCGACCCAAAAGATCATTTAGTTTTTCTGGATTTGTTCCGGGCCGAAGGAGTTTTAAATAGCGCTATGTATTTCGCGATTGTTCAATTTTTGTTCACTTTTTGCCATTACGGGCGAACTATCCTGTAACACCCGATAGATACGAAACGGTTTTCAAACAGTAGAGACAAAAATGAACAGTTACTTGTTATATGCTTTTCAATGTTGTTGCCAAAACCTAAAGTCTGGTGATTTCACGTTGTTGTTTAGTGGTACGGCAAAGAAAACGAAACGAAATGCACTGACAGCCAAAGCCATGTGCAGCAAGAGTATTCAGTCGTTTTTAATTAACCAATGATATTTCTTGCTTTGTGGTAAATCTTACACTTCTCTCGTGTGATCGCTTAATTAAACCACCTGTGTGCATCAACTGAATACGCACGCTAAAGCACAACTCCATTGTACTCGAGGATATATGACAGGAGGTCAGTGGCTGTATTAACTTTCAGTCAGACGTTTTCTTTGTGTTGTATGATGTAAAATTTTGGATCAAGCATACATGACACCACAAAAATTAAATAGGCCCCATCCCGGAAGGAAGATCTTTTTTCTTACCGTATCTAAACCTATTCTTTTTTAAAAAAAGAAAGTTTACTGCATTTTTTAGAAAATCTTCAATCAGGCAAAAACTTGCAAAGTCACCTTTGGACCATTTCGGTTTCAAAACAGTACGACGATACATGTGATTGCGTTATATATAGTCACGCGTTTTGAAGGAAGTTCTCTAAAAAAGTGTGTTTTATCCACAAGTTGTCGAACCCAGTTCAAAGATATCGCTGAGATTTTAAGAGTTTTAAAAAGACATCTCAGGTTTAGTAGGTCGTGCAAATTTCTTACTTTTAAAAAATCTGAACTGAGGTTGTCCTAAATTTTCGAAAATTTTTTTGCGGAAAAAGCTCTTGTGCCAACTGAATTTCCATCTGAAATTGTCGAAGAGTCCGTTGAATGGAAAGTGGCCAATGGTCTATTATGCAAATTGAAGGACGTAACATGTAGATCAAAACGTTGTCGATAAGTCGATACAACTCGATATTTGTCGATAATTGTCAATTGACAAGTTAATTTTGTCAAGAAAAGTCGATAATCACAAGAGTTCAAGCTAATTCTCAATTTTTATCGTCAAAAGTGGAGAAGCCAATAATCTTGTACGGAAGTGTACAAACTCTGTAGGGCGAAAGAAAACAAGCGGGTTCTTTAGTCAATTCACAATCGAATGGATTGGTTACCCTTTGCATGTAAGCTACCTTCCTACCCTGCACTTATAAAAGTCGATCAAAACTGATAAAATTTTACAAGGCATCGCGGCGTCCGACTTTTAACGATTTCCGGGGTAATACCGTCGGATATGTTTCGTCCTGATGATAAAGCTGGAGCCATCTAATAAAGAACGTAGGTGGCGCATTCGGATTTTGTCCGAGTGTCCCTTAGTCCCAAACGAAAAATTGATACATCTCATCACTCGACGGTTCTTTCTTTACGTGGAAATTTCAAATCTCGGCTTTTCTGTATTTAGTTTCTATCACTTGCGGGTCATCTGCCCAATTGTGGTCAGGTAGGCAGATGACTGCGTATATGCAGAAGCTGTATAAGGAGTTCTCGTCGGCCGACACAATTTGAAAACAACATTTTTTCCAGTCTTAAAGTACGACAATTGATCAACCTCGCGCTGACTGTCGACAGTTCTAAATATTATTCTGCTCTTGAAACACGGACAGATTGGGCGTCAGATTAGGGTTTTCGGCTTCTCGCCACGTCAATTGGAATAAATTAAGTGTTATGGCATTGTGCTTTTGTCAAAACGTTAAATGAAAAAGGGAGAAACGTATCCATGACAGTACATAGTTTGCCTTAAGCGCCGTTGCCCCCAAACAAGGACATCATATTTCTAACTCAAAAATCATTAAATTGCCTTCGCTGGGACAAAAGATTGTCCCACCGGCAAGTAACGGTATTACCTGTCAAACTTCAGATCAGAAATTTGAACAAGTTCCGGTGGACACAGTCGGCTTGATATAATACAAAAAACATAAAGTCCCTTAGAACCCAATCCACGGACATCAGGGCAAAAAGATCAGTACTTTTGAGGTGATGACAGCTCAGTAGAAGTAAAACTAGCTCAGCAAATATTTAAATCATATTTACTCTTTCATATCCGAATGAGATTTAAAGAATTGTTTCAGTTTATTGAATTTATTGTGAAAACTTCTTGCCATTTTCTTAAGACTTAATCTAGGAACTAGATTAGCAGCGTAGGTCACGTAGAATTTTTTAAAAAATTGAGAAAAAGTTAATCGAACGATGTGGAAAATCGAGCAAATGCACTTAACCTCTACACCGAAACAACGACTTCAAGTTGGTAATTTTAAAGTATTTAAATGAAACTACTGCTGACCTTTATTGAAAGCTAACCGAATAAAAAGGCTTGGTTAATGAGAATGGCATCGACCGTCGAAAAAATGGCATCGCCTTGTTTACGAAAGGGAAATTAGCTGCAGCGAAAACAAGACTTCCCTAACTGAAATAATAATCCCTAGTAAAGTGGGTAAGTGTGGGGAAAATATTGTGTGTGTGGATGGTGAGGTGAGGGAAAATCATAACCAAACTTAGTCTGTGAAATTAGGAAGAGAAATTCACAAAGCAAACTGCTTCAAACTCCACAGTGGAGTTAGCAAAACAAAACAAAACTCTGTGTGAAAATGAAACTTTAATTTCAGAAACAGCCAGATAGTCCATGTATAAGAAACTAAAATCAAGCAAGAGGAATAAACAAATAATTTGAACATGACCAATTATTCGTTCTTATTAAATAAGAATAAATAAAATAAAGAAAAAAATCCCTACAGAAACCCTTTGTTCGTAACAATCAGGAAAGGGCAGCTCCAAAACCCAAAAAAATCCCATGCAAAATGAAACACAGGTGTATTAAATGAGGCACATCTCAACAACTCGAAGGTAAAGACAAGCTGACTGCGGACACCATTAGGCTCGTAAATGGCTGCGAATCTTCAGGGGTAGAGCGCAAACCGAGCAAGGGGGTTTCTAGTCCAGCGCGGGACCTCTACACGACCACCCTCGTGCCGAGTCAAGAAAGGGAAAATAGGACAAGAACGAAGAACAAGAACAAAACAGGAAAAACCCAGGAGAAAAAACAGCACCAAAATCCTGGGGCAGAATGGCGCGACCCAAAACTGTAGAGCCAATCAACGCAAAAATGGAAAATAACACTTACCAAAACCACTTAAAAGGGTGCGTAAAAACACGCGCCTGGTATGTTAGCTACGCCATGCCGATGATAGAGGCTCAGCAAGGCCGAAAAACGGCTATCCATGGCTTGCTTAATTGACTTCGCAGTTCAAATACCCTTGGAGACCGGCGGCGTGGACGGGAGACGGCGTGACAAGCCGTTGCGGCACGTACACAGTACTGCCCGTTAACACAGTTTGTGAAGGGCTTTAAAAACTGGGGAGAGAGAAGTGTAAAGCGGGCATGATGAAAAAGTAGCTTCTTCTAAAAAAACGTAATTCAAGACTAGAGTGTAAAAAATTGATACCCTATTTATGAACAAAACGGCTAAAAAAGGGCATAATACCCTTTGGGGTTGCACATACCTCTATAGCCCATACAAGGGAGTACCCCTCTCCCCCGGGTCCTAAACTAACCAAAACTGAAGCCCTTGGGTTGGTGAAAAAATGAGATCAATAATCTCGAAGGCTAAATGATTTAACTGTGACATTACCATGTTTTTAAGTAAAAGCAATTGTATTTGAAGCTGGAACTGTTTAAGACATACAATAGCAGCAATGTCATTGTCTGTACACTCTAAACTCACTGGCTACTGTAACTGTAAATGGAGAGAAAAAACTACCTTTCATAAAGCAAATTGAATGATCTTTCCATCAGCCTGTCTTTTTACAATGGATGTTTTTCTACCCCAAATTTTCATGAGCGGATTCTCGGCCCAAGTGGGGAACAAAATTTGTCATTCAGAAAACGATTTCAACTCGCACACAAAATAAAAAAAATTGTCTTGTATGGACAAGTCACGGCAAGAGAAAAATGAGGGGACCAAGAAGAAGGAGGCTCCCGGTCCAGCCCTTGGGATATGTCAAGTCCAAGAAAGTTAATTTTTAGGACGAGTGGGAAGTCTTCCGATGTTTGAAAGAAAAATATATATTCATCAGCCTTCCACGTGCGCCATTCATTTTCTCTTTTCAACTAAGAACCTGACGAGCTGAGGCAAGACTGCATGCGGGACAGTCTTAAAAGATAGACTTCCGCTAGAACAAAGACTTCCGCTCGTACTAAAAATAACTGTCGTGGACATAACCATCCCGGCCAACGCCTTGAGCCTCCCTCTCTGTCCCCTCATTTTCTCGTGGTCACGGCCATCCATTCACTGTACGATCGACAAAACTGGCAGGCCACTGAAAGGAAATCTATGTTATTCACCGGTCGAGAGGTCCGTATTGGGAAAACACTGTGCCCGAGGTCTTGAGGTACGGCCCGAGGCCGTAGGCCGAGGGCAGTACTAGAGGACAGAGGGCACATTTTTTCCCAATACGGACCGACCAAGGCCGGTGAATAACGTTTTTATGGATTTCTAAAATCTATTCTTAGAAGGTAGGAGAAACTATTAAGAAAAACTCTAAAAGTCATGTTTTAATTTGACGCATTGTGGGGTAACAAAATTCGCGTTCACTGCGACGGTAATAGCTTTCGTCAGAATCCATTTTTATGGAAAAGTTGAACAATAACACTGCCTCTATTGCAAAAAACAATTATAGACAAATTGAAACTTCGCTCTTTCAATTCGCAAGTTCCATCTGCGCTTAGCGTAGTTGGTTTACCATGGGGACCGTGGTCAGGAGATAGGAAAAATACTGCCCGCCTCCTGGAACCAATCCGATTGCAGGGATTCTCAGGATACCGCCCGCTCACGATTCAAAGAACTAAATAAGAAATAATTTAACCCGAAAGATTCCAAAGCGCGCCAGACTCGACCACCTCCTTTGCAGCTTAGGGGCTGCTAGTTCTATTTTCCTTGCAACGAGATTCAATTTTGAATGGAATTCTCCGTCTCTGATCATGATTGGATCACTTGTTATCATGACCAAAAGCGTCACAACTTCTACTAAAGGCATTTCTACAAGATATTTATAAAAACTACATATTTATGAGAAAATATATTTTTTTAAAACTACATTTAAATTCTATGATGGAGCTTTCATTTGCATTTTTAAAGAGCCCATGATGATTAAATAATCAATTCCTTTTTTTCGTCAGATTTTGAAATTGTGTTTGATTAACACTTGACGGACAAAATTTGGAGCTTTGATTTTTATCCAAAGGCCGTTTACTTTGAGTGTAAGTTTTGGATTTCACGATCCGCCATTACTCACGTTCAAAACTGACCGGTTGGACCTCAGACAATCTTTTATGGATTGTGCTTTAGCATTGGCATAATTTGACGAAAACTAGGCATATTTTTCGCTGATTTTTAAAAGAAGCACTGCTAGCATAATCGGATTATCCAGGAGCCCAGCTCCTGGTATATATTGATAAGCCTGAGACCATTTTTGTTCAATGTTTTAGCCGGTGCCTGATTCGCGGTTTGGTAACGGAGAGAGAGTTTACTTGCAGGAGGCTGGCAGTCTGGCAACGAGATGACGGGGACACGGACGTAGCCAGATGGTGGTGGTCACCAGTACCTCTCATTTGCAAGTTTGCCAAAATGGCGTCAGCATCGCATTCGGGACTTGCTTCGGGAATTTTGCAAAAGGAATAAATTTACGCACAAGTGGCATAATTTGGAAACCAAGCATAATTTGAGCATAATTTGGGCAAAAAATTGGCACTGCTAGTAGCATAATATGCTACTTTTACTAGCACAATCTATAAAGGACTAATGTCAGAGGGCTGGATCCAGGGAAAAGTGACGGCAAAGGCTCACCAGCTTAAAATTTCAGCGTGTGGAGTGCAGGTTATTATGTATGCAAAAAGCGAGTTTGACAAAACTCCTGTGCTGCAGATTAATTCTGCATTCTTAAACTAGTGAGCCTTTGACGTTCATTCCCTCCTAGATCCACATCTCTCTAGCCGTAAATTTAGTAATGGCGGACCATCAAATAGGAACTTCAGTGAAAATAAACAGGTGTATTTTTTAAATCTAAGCCTTAAAACTTTGGTCGCTTAATGTT
>NW_027179644.1:251-1503 GCF_036669935.1 Montipora foliosa | reverse complement strand
CAGTGTTTTCTTCGTGAATTTGTATCTTGCCCAATGAACCCTGGGGGAAACACCAGTCCAAATAATGACAGGTGGCGCTGCAATGAACGGCTTCAGTATTCCATGTCCGGAAGGTCTCTGCTTGTTAAATCCATATTGCCATGGCATGATTCCCTACATCTATTTGAATCTATTGCATCTATGGCCTCTGGTTTGGACCTAGAAATGCCCATCGTCTGACATTTCCTTGAAAGCATGGCGAGCGGTATCTAGTTGGCCATGCCAACTACGGCCATGTTGAAGGGGTTACGGGTCAAAATCTGGCCGTCCCTATCGAAACGGGAACAGCAAAAATACGGCTGGACGCCGTTTCAATCCGAAAGAAACACATGTTTCAAGGGTTTCGCTATGCATGTTTTGGGGATTTTGGGGGCTGTCAGTTTTGACCCAGCCTCAACTGAACTGCTTTGCTGCTTTGTTTTGATCCCATAAAGAACTGGCGCCTTGCAGAGGACCCTTTGCCACCCAGTGGCGCAAGCGAAGTTGGAGCGGAGATGAGCGGAGCTATGGGCGGGTCAAAGACTGGTGAAGCTCAGGGGTGCTCGAAATGCAGCTCCAAAAGAACTGAAAGTTTGGGATTCTCTTTATCAGTAATCACCCGGTGGTTTTTGTTCAAGCCCGTTGACGGGTTGAGGGGACTTATGTCATTTTTGCCTGGCACTTGACATTGCTTGGATAATCTTGGATCAAGGCGACACAAGTGCAATGCAGTCTTTCCGCAGCCTGCAGATTTGGACATACTGTGACATACTTGGAGCTTGGATGATCTTGGAAGCACCAAGTGCCCGCCGGTTCAGTTCATCATCAGCAAGGGCAAGGGCAACAAGACAAGGAACCCTGATCTCCCTGGGGCCTTAGGGCAGGGGCCATCTACCCAACTACAACACAGCAACCTGGTGCGGCAAACGAATGCTGGGGGATGGTCTACCCCACTTACCCCAGCTGCACACAGGCCGCTGGCAGAACTTTTCTCCCGCGAGACTTCTCAGAAGGAGCCCTGTCGGACCCTGCAGCCATGGAATGCCATGGATAACCAGGCTGCATAGCCATCTGGGTAAATTATGGGCGATATATCTATACTTAATATTAGTAAATGGGATTTAGGAACCAACAAACATCACTGGGGGGCACCAGCTTGTGGATAAATCATATAGTAATTCACTAATCTGAATAGTTCGGCCACCAATCTTCCAATGCGGCCGCACCTTTGCTG
>NW_027179644.1:0-211 GCF_036669935.1 Montipora foliosa | reverse complement strand
TTCACCATCATCTATGGTGAGGTCGTAGTGAGGTCGTTATAATTTACCAAGATTTTTTTTCACTGTTCTGCAAGGTTAGATGCCACTCATAGGATATGATCTGCAACTGCTGAATGTATAGAGATGTATAGATATGGATGTGTGTATGCATGGTAGGAAGGGTAGGGTAGGGCAGGGTCGGTAGGTAGGTAGGTATATATGTATATGTACA
>NW_027179643.1:12500-25000 GCF_036669935.1 Montipora foliosa | reverse complement strand
CCCTACTTAAGTGGACCCGCAACTTATGCGTGCCAACTTCATATGCGCCGTCAAGTGCTTCAGCAAAAAATAGCCTGCGAGCAGCCGCACCCCGCGAGAGAGCTTGTAAAAAGATGTATTACCATTATCATTAAATCACTCGAACTAAGTGTTGCTAATTTTGAAGAATCACTCAAAAGACGTTTTTTTTTTTTCACTCAACGAAGTCGATAACGATTTCTTGGTCTGGAGACGATTTATTCCATGTGTTTCTTTTTAAACCACCATTTCCTCGATAGTCGATAGAGGCAACCTGTTAAAACACACAATATGAACAACAAAACTTCAGATGGTTCAGGTAGTAACGGAGTCCGATATGTTGTGATATTGTAGCAACCGTTTACTATGACCGACTGGCCAAGGTTTTTTTTCCTTTTTCAATTGAGTGTATCGTCGTCGACTTATTGTATTTTGAAATGAACCGTGATGATTTATTGATGCTTACTGTATCACTGTCAATTAACTCAAGATGTCGGAGAGTGTGTCACATCCTTGTCAATTTGCCAGTTGCGAGGCAAGCTGCACGAAACGTCAAGTTCATCACTTTTTACACGGAAGGTACATCATCATTGTTGAATATTTATTGTCATAATGCCAAAAAGGACACCGAGGTTGGCATGTTCTTAGTCCAACATTGGACAACTTCTTCGAAGGAAGAGGATACTTCTAAGTCACGGCTTAATCAATTGATGTTTTCGGGGGTAGGATTTTACGAAGCGAAGACTCAAACACCAGTATTTCCCTCCCCAGTGCTTAAACTTTTAAGTTAGTACTTGTGTTTATTCATTCATTCACCTTTCACGTACACAGTTCAGCGAAATTGGATACGTATTCACATTCACTGAACCTCGATTTTTCTTCTTCTTTTCGTATCCTTTACTGAGTGAGGACAAGATTAACCCAAACACAACTCGAAACCAAGAAAATTCGTTCGCGGTTGCTTATCTGTCTGCTAACCTGTCGAATACGGTCACTAACTCTTCCGTCATACATTGTAATTGAAAATCTTATAAAATACTAAGTTTGAAGTTTCCGGCCACCCTTCGGTAAATGTTATTTACGCAGACGTTCTCTGGTCGCGTCACGTACTCGTCCCTCGCATACGTACAGACACTGGGAGTGCAGTAGTCAACGCGAGAAGGAATCCGGTACGGCCCATTTCAAGAAGTCCCATACGATCTTATCTCCTGGCTTCTTTTCCCTGATAATATAATCGACTACGTGTAATAAGACACGTATATTTTATGATCTTTTGACCACAAAGGAAACGCTCATCATTCTGCTGCATATCTTGCTGCAGTGAATTACACAAAGCTCTATTTACGTCAGTTTTAGAGAACACTGCTGGCGTTTCATTATTACACTTACGGCAACCATCGGTATTGTTTAAGGCAAATCAACTATGTCGGAAGTCCTACCGGAATTTGCTCTTCTGCCATGTGTGACTAATACAAACGTCACATGTCCAAAACCTCTGGAGCGTTATTTATGATTGTATACAAAGTGTACAGTGCAGTTCACTAGTAAACTACCGCTCTCATAACATCTTCGATCAACGTTTGCTTTCGACATGAACAAGTGGATGACATCGCCGCGAGGAAGGGTTCGTTTTAAGGCACAAGGTACTGAAGTTCACTTTGGATCCTTTGACATTTTAACGTGGTTTGTGCAAACTTGTTTAGATGGACTATTTTCCTTTGGCTCAGTTTTGCTATCTCTTCAAGTTATGTGGAGAACAATGTTTCCCACTTCACAGAAAAAAGCAGCGAACGGAGAGATTCACTTGTCGACGGGCTCTGCGCAATGTGGCAACGATTTGAGGTCGTTTACCGTTAGAGAACTGAGGCAGTACAACGGTGTCCGACAAAATAATATATATTTTGCGGTCAATGGAAAAGTTTTCGACGCCACAAGCACAGGGGGAATTCAATTTCTTGATGGACCTTTCAGCTGTCTTTCTGGTAGAGATGCCAGCCGCGCTTTCGCCACCTACTCGTTTGATTCACGCCTTACCAGCGATAGTGAAATGGATGATCTGTCCGATCTGAATCCGCTACAAATGGATTGTCTGTTCCAGTGGGAAATGCAATATTCCGAAATGTACCCTTGTGTGGGAAGACTTGTGAACAATCATCAGCCGTATACTCTGCAACATGAGTGTATCAGAACAATTCGAGCTTCTTTGAAAAGAATGAATTATGTTGATGAACTACCATTGCCAAAAATATTAAGGAACAAAATACTATCTTGTGGATAAAATTATGTAATTTATTAAAAGAGAGCGGCGATTAAGGCCGGCAATTTGTAGTATTTATCACTCCAGAATATTATGCACAGATGTATCAGTGTAGATCAGTTGTAAGCATTGGAAAGAACAAATATATGTAAATATTCCTTTTGAAGGGATTTTTCAGTTGAAGAGGAAATGACACCGATCTTTAATTTTTATCATGAATTATTAAAATATGGACTCTTGGAGTCTACCGGTAATCTAGCATAAGTGGTCAACGGGAGTTTTGACATTTCCTCCTTTTGTTTTCATGAAATAATAGTGGCAGTTATCCAAGACTGAGTGCGTTTTGACTCCAACAACGCAAATGATCTTTCAAATACAGTTCTTACATTACTATCTTAATTACCATCATAACCCGGTCAATGGCGTTTATGTTTCGGCTTAACAATGGAACGTTATTTTTAGAGCTCATTTTCATAATAGTAAAGAGGGAATAAAAGCAGTCAGCATCGCGATTATTCCCGAAAAAGAAACAACAATGGGTCTCAGTGTCCAGTGACGCCGAAAACAGATACCGTCTGCTATTTAAAGATGAGATTTACCAGTGGGTGTTAATTAGGATTACTCGTTGTGCAACACTTTAGCGCATGTACTTTATAATTTACTTAAATATCAACAGAATTAAAAGATCAATTTTAGGCTTGAAGGATATGTACTTAGAATCGCGGCGCAAAGGCAACGAGATAACATCATCCCGGTGGCAATTTTAGAAGTGAGAATCCTTTTTTCAACGTAGCTGTTAATAGAGAACTGGGGTAATGGGGTAAGCACCAAATGTTCGTTGTAAACAACCGATTGACCGAAGGGAAGCTAAATACGAGGAACTAATACTGGATTGCACAACGTCTTTTCCGGTCCCGTCCCAGGCAAACAAAAATCAAGTACGTTCGGTCAGAGGAAGTTTGAACAAAGCAGAATGAGCCCGGCACGCATTGTTAAGCTTATGTCTGGGTTTCCAAATGCGTGTTGAATCTCCCCTAGCGGAGTATAACTACAAATATAAGTTTTTTATTGAAAGAAATAAGTTATTTTAATTTTCAGTGTCACGTTCTGGCTTGAATTCTTCATGCATTCAAACGGTTAGCCGGTAGAATTTCTTGTCTTCCTACGCAATCAGTTATGTAGATTTTATTCTTTATCACGCCTTTATTGTCAGAGACAAATGCTTCCGTTGGACGCATCCGATTTTAATGTTTGTATTTTTAAAAGATCTCATTTTTATGCTTGTATAATCTGGCATCATCGGAATATAGTTGGCGAAGCTTCGCAACGCCGGTATTTCGTTGATGTTCCCGGCTATACTTTAAACCCTTGGCTCTACTCAACGATTTTTACTTCTGCCGGGTAGTAATGCTCCGTTTTTTTTGTCTTTCATGCTTAACCCGAACTTAGTGAAATCAGGAAACACAAAAACTTATTTTAGTAATGGACCTATGTGTTCGAAAAGGGAGTGAAGACCGACTTGCCAACTATTTAAATTGGTTACTGACCATCCTTCGTTATTAATTGCATTTGACAGGTTTTTTCTTTAATACTTGGTTTTGGTTTTCCTCTTTCGCTATATTTGTTGAGTCTGGTACACAAAGTAAAGCTATCATCGTGACGGACTTTGGGGAAGA
The DNA here is from genome assembly GCF_036669935.1 of Montipora foliosa. Taxonomy (NCBI): domain Eukaryota; kingdom Metazoa; phylum Cnidaria; class Anthozoa; order Scleractinia; family Acroporidae; genus Montipora; species Montipora foliosa. Next base: position 21,049 of record NW_027179643.1, on the reverse strand, counting down.
AAGACAATGTAGCGACAAAGAATACCGCGTACCATACATAAATTGCGTAGGGGTTGGGCGGCAGCTTGCGGGCAAACTTAAGCTTATAGGTTGTTTTTGTCCCTCTTTTTCCTTGCACCACCTCCAATTTTATAAGAGTAGTGATATCTCAGTGACTAAACTACTAATATTACATGGACACATAGATGGTAGTTCTTCCAATGTGTTCATCAAACTGTTGAATACGGCGACTTCATTTCTGGGCGAAGATCGTTCAACCTTAGAGTATGGTTTCCGTAAGCATTTCTGATTCATTCCCACCTCACATGGTTTGATTTACTCGACAAAGAACTCTCAAAAGGCTGCGATAATTGGAAAAACCGCATGACGCCAGAAAATGATCGTCGGTTATTTGATATTGGCTGTTCGTTGCTAATCTCAAGACGGATTTAACACGCAATTGACTGGACTCGCTTTCCAGGTTAGTTTTGTCGGCGGTCTCAAAGATGTGTTATTCAGGCCCACACGGGTCAGGACAATTTGGGGTGCAATGATGGCGTAGTGGTGAGAGCACTCGCCTCTTACCAATGTGGCCCCGTTTCGATTCCCAGACTCGACTTGTTATTCTCTTAATTAAGCAGCCAAGCGTTGCGTGACCACAGAAAGAACGGATGCGTAGGAGAGACTGCGTACTGCGTCGTATGCGGGTTGAGTTTGTTGGTTCTCTACTCTGCACCGAGAGGTTTTTCTCCGGGTACTCCACGGTTATCTCATCTCTTCAAAGCCAACATTTGATTTGACTTTATTTGCGTTAATTTGTTGATTTCCGTTTACAGTGTCCCCATTTAGGTTTTATCATGTGCATAAATGTTGTAGTGCACATTTGTCCGTTCAAGAGATAGGTAGTTAATTGGAACCACTTTAAGCCAGAAGATGAAAATTCGATTTCATACACGATAAGTATAAAAGGATACAATCAGAACGGACAAGTATGCATTACAAAATGTGTAAACATGATAAAAACCGAAATTTAAAACTCTGGTAGTATCCTTCAAGCCTAAGGGCATTATATTCAAGTTACAAAACTATTGCGAAATCTGTTCGCCTTAAAGACGGGTCTAAAATTTCATGTGTTTCTTGTTTCACGGGCAGGCCAAGGATCTGTTCATCTTGTCTTACTGCTTTAAATAGGTCGTCTGATACTATTTTTCCGATGAAACTGCCGACTAAGAATTAACGTGGATCATTTCAACGTGATGATACGCAGACAACATTCCCTCCGGACCAATGTCAAACTAAAAAGGGCTGAGAAACGCTGTCCTGGCCTTCCCAACAATGAAAGGAGGCGACGGGCAGATTGTAGGTGTTTGATGTCCGTTTCTCTCATTTTCTCCCTGAACCAGTTTTTTAAGATCACCGGTGGTTGCAGCGTCCAGAGAGGTTGAATTAAACCTGATTCAGAATTACCGGTATTTATCACATGGCCGGAAGGGAAAATGGTACGCATAATCGCTATGGTACTTCGTCAAGCTTTTGGGTGGGCAACTTTGATGTTCAAGGTTCTCAGCATCTCCGCTAGATACGCGGGGAGACTGTCATCAAAGACAGGCCACACAGAATTTATGACAGGACGAGAGCAGGAAAACTGAACTTTGGTCTGAGGGTCTCAACCCCTAGTATTTTAAACTAAACTAGACCCTCCGTGAGGGTACACTGGGTTGCCTGTGGTACGTGCAGCCCCGGAGGGGGGGGAAGGGGGGGGGGGAGGGGGGGACTCCCATATGGAACACACGGGGATGCTAGTCGGAAATTTTAAATTTAACCCCTGAGGGAGACCATCTGGGCGTGGCTCAAGCTTTTTGTGACACCTAAAGGAGACCAATCTGGGCGTGACTTAAGCAAATTTTGACCTTGGCGGCTTAAAATATTGGCGCTTTGCCCGAAACACCCTAAGCGAGACCAAAATCCAAAATTTACACCCCTAAGCGAGACGACGAGCATCTCCGTCTGTTTCATATGGGAGTACCCCCCCCCCCCCCCTGGCGAGCAGCGTTCCAGGCAAATTGTGACTGGCCCACGGGCCGATTACGGGCTTGCAAAAACAAAGCGAAAGGTAATTAAAAAACCATATAATAAACTACTTACTAACCGAGCTAGCTCGAGCCGTACTGGGGAATATTGGCCCTGGGTCGTTTTTGCACGGACCTCGCTGCGCTCGGTCTGTACTGCCACGACCTCGGGCCAATATATCCCTGGCAGTACAGCCCTCGCGCTCGGTTAGTAAGAAGTTATTAAGGGGTCACCCAGAAGTCATACCAGCAGAGGCCCTTTGGCTCACAGGTCCTCACACGTTCGTACGACGAAACAGATCCTTTTCTCAGGTTAAAAACCTGGCTACTGGCCTAACTCTTCTTCCTACTTTCCCAACCGCGAGAAAACCGCGGTAAATCAGCCATCGCCAAAAAATGTTTTTTTTTTCTCAAAAAATATTTAAGTTAGGGGGAAAAAATACATCATTTTAAAGCTAAGAAAATAAGCTTTCCAACAGCATATAACTTATTTACAGAAAACTGAAACATTTTATAAAAGCGAAAGTTGAACGAAAAAATTTAAGAAAAATAACAGTAAAATATGTTTTCTAGGCAAAATTTGGTCATTTTAGCGTTGATTACGAATTTTTGGATGCAAAACTAATATTTTCTGCAATTTATCTGCCTTCTTGGACATAAATTCGACCGAAAACTGATAAGGCACGAATATTTTTAGATTTTTAGGAATAATAGATAACGTGGTTCAATGCGTAATGTGATAATGCGATAAAAGTGTCAAATTTGCGACCCATTGCTAACGGCAACGGAAGCGATCGCATTACGAATAATTAACCTCTGTTGCTAAAAACCACTCAAATAAGCGGTCAGTGTAAAACGCAGACTGCAGACTGCAGACCAGGGATAAAATGCAGACTGAGGATAAAATGCAGACTGCAGACTGTGGGTTAATAAAATAATAATGAAAAAAGAGTTATAAGAGTGTTAGTAGCCGTTTGTACTTTCACATTGAAGCCCCAACACAGCTCCCATCACTTTGGTTGCCCCACCGCATGTTTTATCGAACTCTGTAAGAATTGAAGCTGTTTGAATCCTTGTTGTTGTTTGAAAAAGGACAGTTTCGTTAAGTGAGTTGCTTTTAGGCAAAGAAGTCACCACCCCGTAATTCATATGCCCAAGATACCGGGTTTTTGTAAGTTTCTTTTTCTGTCAAGTGTGATAAAGTTTGACAATGAAATGAGCGAAGTCAAAACAAAGATCACAATCGCCCAACTCTTGTTTATGCAAAGTCAAAATTTACTCTCCAAGACGCGTACGACGTTATTTATCACCAGGTAATTCCATCATTTTGGAAATAGCAGCTACTTTATTATTCATCTGCGTCACAAGTTTTCACTGATTTTGGGGCTCATTTTGTTGAAACTCAAGCACGCTTCCAACAGGCTGTGAACCCTTCCTGCTTACAGAGCAATACTAAAAAACTTCTCCCATATCACATTTGAACCTTGAGCTCGAAAATTCAATACACAACATGATATTATAATTCACAAAGGCAGAAAATACCACAGAATCCTTTTCCAGCGAAAATTTTATTGAAACAAACAACATATTTGCTCTTAGAGGCGAAAACCTCTTCCTATTTGATTGCGTGCGTGAAGACAAGAAACTCAATTGTGTCAAATTACCATGTACTTCAGGTAAATACTGCTCACTTTGATTTCGTCTCGACGGGCGATAGATTGTTGTCGAAGTCCAGTACTCGTCGCTTTTGAGATTCATGCCAAGTTTATCCAACTGACTTTCCATTATTGAGCTCCATAAGGGTATATTTTGTTTAAGGATCCACTAAAACGCCATTCGCGTTGCATGACTTTCGACGCCATTGCAGGCTAAGTTAATGATTCTACTGTGTCCACAAGAGAAATCTACGCAGTTCCACTACCCTCTCGATCCTAAGAAAATACGCGCAGAAGGCTCTATACACAAAGACACTACTTACCAGGGGAGTGACAGGCAAGACTTTTACCGACACGGAAAAAAAAAAAAGAAAAAAAACGAAAAAAAAAAAAAAAAAGAAAACAAACAAACTAAACGTAGACCTCGACTGGGTTTGCCCATAGGCAACCCAGTAACAAATAAGCACGTTGTTACGAAAAGGATCAAATGAAGTGCTTCAATGTTGACATTCGACTCACTGGCATTATGTAATAGTTGGCGGTTGATGCCTGATGCTATTGTCTTTTTTATACATATATACGTTTCCATGTAATAACCATGCGCGCTATAATAACTGAAAGCATTTGGCATCCTGCGTTTTTGCAAAATACAACTGGTATTGAAATTTTGCAAAGTACGGCCGCCGGAAATGTACTAAGATGCCTGACGCACGTGTAGTAAGATTCTTTTCCCCGTGAAGCCTATAATATGTTGCATGAGTTCCTTGTCGCACAGAGGCTAACCTGGTGTGGCGGATTCGCGGTCTTACAAAGCACTCGACAGGGAGCTCGTTCACTTCGCGACCTTTGAGCAAGAATGAGGGTCCACATAAGCTTCAAATCCCGCCTTCCCGCCCATTTTTTCGTGTTAATCCAGCGATTCCGCCCTTCTTTACTTTCAAATCCAGATACCGCCCAAATTTTTCACGAGTTTTTTTGTTGAATAGGTCGTTGAATAGTGAAATAGACGTTGCATAAAACTAACCTTTACGCAATGGTTTGCAAGTTGTTCTTGCGTCCACGTGAAAGTAAAAAATGTTCGCTTTGATATTCTGCCTTAGTCCTCAGCGCTTTTTTTGGAAAACAACTAGCTGAGTTAGGTAGAAGAATGTTGTTCATGTCTCACGATGCACTCACAGTGAACTGAGTCCGAAGTTTCGACTTCTTTACTTCTAGTCTCCATCAGGCGATGAGGTCAATAGTCTGCGCTTTATGGAAAATGTATATGAAGAATCGGTTATGTTATTTGATAATTCGTCCTTGTGACGAAAACGAAGAAAATAGAAATGAACGAAATGGTATATGAAATGTATCATATATTGATATGAAATCAAGTGAAGATATGATCCTTGCAGTTATGAACGCAGTTTTAGCAATTGCGCTGAGAAGCCTTCATATCCGCCATTCAATATATGATTCATCTCATATATCATTTCGTTCAGTGATTCATTCATCACGGGAACACTTGAATCCACAAATGACCAGCTCCCAATGTCAGTGGCTTCATAGCTCAGCTTGTTAGAGCGTCGCACCGGTATCGCAATGTCACGGCTTCAAACCCGTTGAAGTCCTGGATGTTTCAGGCTTCTCTACGCAATTGCTAAATTGAATTGCGTTCATAACTGCGAGGATCATAGCTTTACATGAAAATAGAAATGCCGAAATAAACATAACACAAAGGGGCAGCTTCTTAGTGCAAGTATCGGAGCAGAAATTACGTAAAGCAAAAGAAACAAAAGGCAGAAAACAAAACAACTCCAAACAAAGACTAATCCCAAGTGACCAAAAACACAATTGTCACATTTTTTTCGCTATTGTTCTTTGTTTCGTTAGCTGCATATTCCGTTCGTGTTAATTATTTAGTGTTAATTTTGTATCGTAGTCAACCGTTATTAGAACCTTAGAGAATAGTTTGTAAGTTTATTTGTTCTTTAAAGTCTCCATTGTGAAAATACTATTGTAACTATAGGTCTGTAAGTGTCGTGTTTAAAAATTAAGATTGTCAATAAGTGTTATTGAATTGCCTTTAGTGTAGTCACGTAAAAATGTATGTCGCAATTTGAATCAATTGGTAAAGCTATATATGTGTAAAAGACGTGGGCGTTGGCGGCCAGTTGGAAAAGTCAGTCGAGAAGAAGACGGACGAGGAGAAAGAGCGAAATTGAAGAAGGAGAAGGAAGACCGGAGAGAAGCCAAAGTGGGTAAGCGAACGTGTTAAGAAAGGGAAAAAAAAAAAGAACACTGCCAAGAGTCATTGGTGGGAACCGACCGCTGTACTCCCAGACAAAACTCCTTTGTCGGCGGTGGCCTAGATAGTGAAAGCTTTGTGAGGAAAAGTTCGGTGATAAAAGTGAAAGTTTTGAGGACAGACAGAAGAATGACGTTCGTTGGTTTGCTGTAAGAGGTTGCAGGATTAGCCGGTTGAAGTGACAAGAACCTGGAGAAAGCACGAGGGCTGATGTTGAACTGAACTTTGTATAAATTGTAAATAGTACTTTGAAGAATAACTTAACTTTAGCCGCTCAATTAGGGTTAAATTAATTAGTTTTAGGGTTAGCTTATGATTAGTGTTTTCCTTTCTTTTTTTTTCCAGTGTTTACACGTTAATAAAATGATTCTTGTTAATTAGGTAGTAAATGGTAGTGTGCTGCAGGATCGAGGGAAGGGGTTTGGCATTTTTCTTTCTTTTCTTTTTTCTCTTATTTTTCCCAAGGGAGTACCCTCGGTTATCGTCACATATATTTTTGGTGTCAGGAGTGGGATATTATTATTTCCTTGGTAGCCAACCTCAGACTCGATCTCGCATCATATTTAAGACGATTGTTGTGTCTGATAAAACTGTGAATTACAGATCATGGCCTTTAGAAGACCTTAGAGCTGAAGCTAGAAAAAAATATATTTTGTTCACTAGTTTTTAATTAAAGTCCATGATAAGCTAATACCACTAGTGAAGAGGCCACTGCAGAGGGAGAAAATTGTTTTGATGAGTCCTTGGAACTCCAAGAAGGCGATCTCAGTTTTGAGCAGCGAGTTAAAGGGGCTAGGTCACGCAATTTTAGGCAATTTCAGCACTGATCGAATGGTCATAGAATTAACTCTAATATCAAAATAACTGTTCAAAACTATAGAAAAACTCTAACAAAATACAGGGAAGCCAAGAAGGGACATGGATGGACAAAACTGGAGAGGATTGAAGTGGATTGAATTTGGGTAAATTTGAAAAACGTCGGCCCACCTTTTTTCAAATTTATATCATTCTGTATCAAAATGTCATTTACAAAGCTGGAAAATCATTCTCAGTTGTTATGTGGCCATGATTTTGCAAATGAAAGACTCTTGCTCTGCCAATTTGACGTTTAGAGCTCATAAGTAACAAAATTAAACAAAATTACCTAAAATAGCGTGACCTAGCCCCTTTATGATACAAGAGCGTGAGATCCAGATGTTGGAATTGCAAAGAACAATGAGGTTAGAAGAGAGAGAGGCCGAAAAGGAGAAAAGGGAATTTGAAAGACAATTAGAGAGGGAGAGGCGCGAGGCTGAAAGAGAAGCTGAAAAGGAGAGACGAGAGTATGAGAGACAAAGAGCTTCTGAAGAAGAAGAGAAGTCGATTAGGGAGGAGCAAAAGCTAAGGGTTCTAAGAAGCGAAAAAGAAGAATACGCAACGAGAGAAGTGGAAAGACAAACATTTTCGAAGAAGCCTGCGTTTATGAAGATTCGGGAAATGTGAGAGACGGAAGACATTGACGATTATTTTAGAATTTTTGAAATGACTGCCAAGGTCCAGTTTCTTCCTCAAAGCGAATGGCTGGGTAACCTCGTTCCTAAACTAACAGAAAAAGCGAAATCCGTTTATCTGGAAATTCCGGACCCGAAATGTCACGATTATTATGAAACCAAGAGTATAATTATTAAGGCATATCGGTTGACCGCTGATCACTACAGATTTAAGTTTCGTACCGCAGAAAAGCTACCAGACGAGGACTTTGTGCAATGGGGAAACCGAACACGAAGATACTTAAATAGGCGGATGGAAGTTGCAGGGGCTACGGGAGATGCTGAAAAGATCTTGGAGCAATTTGTTATGGAAAGACTCTTGGATGCTATGAGTCCAGAACTTAGGGCCTGGCTCAAAGATCAAAAGCCTAACACTGTCGAGGAGCTCGGAGATTTGGCGAATTTACATGTTCAATCCAGGAAAGGACCTTTCGTTGCTGATAACTATGCATCTTGCGGTAAAGGTTATGAGACTAAATCCCCAAAAAAAGTTCGTGCAAAGAAGGAATCTTTTCCGCCGGAGACAAGGCACAGGCCTGGTTCACATGATAAAACGGTCCCAACCCTAACAGAGAGAGCCCGAGACCCGAAATTACTTGTTATAAATGTGGCAAGCGAGGCCATATGTCTTTTAATTGTGGTAACGGTAGTAACAGACCGGCACAAGGATACTTACTGTGCATGACTCCCTTAAAATCGGAAAATCTGGAATTTCCACCATGTAATGTTCGGGGTAAGATAGAAGGCAAACCAGCGGAAACGATTGTTGATTCGGGTTGCACGAGAACCCTGGTACATGAAAGATTTGTGAAAAACGGTTCTTTAACGGGAGAAAAAATATCGGTGTTAACCGCAACAGGTGAGCGTCTTATAGTCCCCTTGGCCTGGGTTGAGATTGAAAGTGGACAGGGGAAGCACGCTGAACTGGTAGGAATGTTGGATAAACTACCCGTTGACTGTCTCCTTGGAAGATCATCCTTTGGACAAACTCTGTCCCGGGAAAATGTTCTTGAACAGTGGGGAAAAAATG
>NW_027179643.1:2500-7500 GCF_036669935.1 Montipora foliosa | reverse complement strand
ATCGCAAATATGTCAAGTCTGGCTTAGAGATCCATCGCCAGATATTTGAAGATCAGTGCCGCATTTACAGTGATGCGTTAAATTCTGCAAAGCAAGAATACTACAAGAATCAAATTTCAGGGTCTGATCAGAGGCAGCTCTTTAGAATGATTGATGGCCTTTTCAAGGTCAAGTCAGCCCCGCTCTTACCAACGTGTGACTCGCCTCAGGGATTGTCTGAGAAGTTTGCCACCTTTTTCTCCGAAAAAATAGTGAATCTGAAAGATAGTTTGCACTCGTCAGTTTTGGCGACGATGGATTTGTCAGTAGCACCTAGTCAACCATTATGTCAGACAACATTCTGTGATTTCGCTGCGGTGTCTGTACGTTATATCAGTGAACTCTTAGTGAAGTCCAATACTAAGTCGTGTATATTAGACCCTGCTCCAACTAGTGTGCTCAAGCATTCTATTGAAGCCCTGGCTCCAGCCATCACCTCTATTGTCAATGCTTCTCTGCTATCTGGTGTATTTCCATCATCCCTTAAAAAAGGTGTAATTCACCCTTCGATCAAGAAGCTGTCCCTTGACCGTGAGGCATATCCGAGTTATCGCCCTATCACAGACGTTGTATTTCTATCGAAGATGCTCGAACGAGTGGCCGCTACGCAAACGCTGAACTATCTTATACCCAATGGGCTTTTAGCCAAGTTTCAGTCTGCGTATCGATGTTTCCACGGCACAGAAACTACGTTATTACGAGTGTTTAACGACATCCTTGTTGCTATTGACAACCACCGGGATGTTGTATTTGTTCTTCTAGATTTATCGGCGGCGTTTGACACCATTGAACATTCTGTTTTACTTAGTCGTTTGGAACACCGTTATGGATTTGATGGGAAGGTGTTAAACTGGTTTAGATCATACCTGATTGGTAGATCCCAGCAAGTACTAATTGCGGACGTCAGATCAGCCGACTATCCTCTTCAGTATGGTGTTCCTCAAGGGTCTGTCCTGGGGCCATTTTTGTTTTCTTTGTTCTTTGCTCCTCTGGAGAATGTGGTACAAGCCCATGGTTTCAATGTAATGACTTACGTAGATGATACACAGTTATATGTGTCCTTGGGCTCGTCGGATGATCGTCCTGCCGTTCTATCTAAGTTTGAAGCTTGTGTGAAGGACATTCTCATCTGGTGCACCTCTAATGGTTTGGCATGCAACCCCGACAAGACGGAAGTAATTCATCTATGCTTTTGTTTCCAAAGCATTACTCTTCCTGGTATTGATGTTGGTGGTTATACTATATCGCCAACACCAGCTGCCCGAGATCTCGGAGTGCTTGTTGACTCACATCTGACGTTGTCTAAACATGTTAACAGTGTATGCAAGTCCGCATTCTTTTCCATTAGTAAGATTTGTAGGATTAGAAAATATTTAGACCGTGATAATTGTGAAAGACTTGTGCACGCGTTCATTTCATCGACTCTTGATTCCTGTAATAGTTTACTAACAGGTCTTCCAGATAAGGAAATCTCAAAGCTCCAGCGCGTACAGAATGCTGCAGCGAGGCTTATTGTTGGTGCTGCAAAGAATGAGCATATGTCACCCATATTACAGCAACTACACTGGTTGCCTGTAAAGTTCAGAATTGACTTTAAGATTTTGATGCTAACTTATAAAGCTCTTAACAATCAAGCTCCCGATTACATTTCTGAACTATTGACTTTGTATAAGCCTTCTCGTGCACTTAGATCTTCCAGTCAAATGCTTCTTGTTGTACCTAAAACTAAAACTAAGCTTTATGGGGACAGATCGTTTGCTGCCAGTGCCCCTAAACTTTGGAATGCACTACCAGTAGAAATTAAGAATTCTGAATCACTCGATATTTTTAAGAGTAAAGTTAAAACACACCTGTTCCGCCAGTGCTATAGAGTATAGAGATCATATTATATATAGTTTATAGAGATTATTATTATGTATAGTGTATAAACCTTATTTGCATTATTATACAGGATATAGATTTTCTTGTTTTTCTTTAGAAATCTATTGTAATTTTAGAGTTTCTCATACTGCATGTAATTTGAATGTAAGATTTGAATGTAAGATTGTAAGATTGTAAAGCTTTGAGAATTTTGTAAAGCTAAATATATATTATTATTATTATTAATCTCTACGGATCGATCCCATTAGAGGACAAAGCAGACGGAACACCGGGAATTTTTAGCGCATTAAGAACATTCTTTTCTGTACACAAATCAGACTGTGGCGAGCTCCATCATCTGAGTGATAACGGTTTTGAATCATTGTTACGGTTGTCTTACCAGTGACGTAGTCCTCATAGAAGGTATAAGCTACACGCAGAAGTCCAGTCTGGCCATGGGAAATAACCTCGCTCCAACCTTAGCTATCATCTATATGAATAGTCTAGATCAAGGAATACAGACACCGTTTGACAGCAACGTACACCTCAGACGATATATTGACGACATGTTTGTAGCCTGGTCATCAGACCACATTTCACCAGAATCAGTGTTCTCCTCTGCCAACAGCCTGAACTGAGCCTTAACGTTCACCATAAGAACACCTGACAACAATCGTCCACCATTCTTAGACACCATGGTCACTTTGCATCCAAAAAAGGGTTCTTTCTCGTCTACACTGTACATCAAGCGTATACATAGCCAATGCTTAACACCCTGGGACAGCCATGGTCCGTTATCTCTAAAGAGAGGAACTCTTAGTGGAGAAATCAAGAGAGCCATCACACGCTCTACTGACGCACAATCACAACGAGCCACTATAAAATTGATCACTAAGCTGCATAAGAGGAATGGATATCCCAAACGATTCGTGACCTCTACTATCAAACGCACACTACGGACAAGTAATATTCAACCCACAGAACAAGAACTAGCACAAGACCCAGTGTATATAAAAGTCCCATTTATCAACGAGGTCCTAAAACAACAAACGCAAGCAGTAATCAAGCGATCAGGTATTCAAAATATCAAAGTTCATTATATGACTGGTCGCCCGCTATCAAGTATCTTTAGACCACCAAAGGAACAACAAAAGTGTCCCGTGAGACCTGCACATCAGCTAAGAAGGTAAACAAATGCTTATTTAAGAACTGCGTGTACATAATTGAATGTACACACTGTCATTTAGTTTACATAAGAGAAACGAGTAGAATTGTTGGGTCCAGAATCAAGGAACACGTACGGATGGAAAAACAAACTATTTATCACTCTCAGGGAGAAATCCCCTGATGAGTGGGCGACCACAAAACAGGCTTGTAGGGATGAACTTGTAGTTTATTTGTTTTTTTCTTCCACATATACTTCGCTCTACTTCTATGTAATGAGCACTGTTTTACGAAAATCAAGTTTCATACCACTGATCATTATTATCACTGCTCCTCTTAGAGTTGAGCGCTTTCTAAATTTATTCTATTCAAGTTCAAGAAGTATATATATATATATATACACCGTAGAATGAAGAAATGAAATCCATCCTGTTAATCAACTGATTAATTATATCGAATGAAAAACATGAAGAATTGCCCTGAGCGGGATTTGAACCCACGTCCCCCTGAACACCGGTAGGGTGTGATGACCACTACACCATCAGGACAACCACGCTGGCAACGCAGCTATCGAGACAGTGTATTGGCCTAACGTGAGTATCCCGGGATTCTTTCACGAGTGAGATGGGAAAGCCTAAACCCCTTCATAGCCTTAAACCTAAGGATCGACTAACGATTCACAGGCAAACACCAACTTAGGCATCAGCTAATCAGAGGGATCAAGTTAATGATGCAGGCTTATTTATATAGACCGTAGAATGAAGAAATGAAACCCATCCTGTTAATCAACTGATTAATTATATCGAATGAAAAACATGAAGAATTGCCCTGAGCGGGATTTGAACCCACGTCCCCCTGAATATATATATATATATATATATATATATATATAATAAATAATCAAAAAGCGATCGAGCCAGTTAGAGTGCTCAATACAAGGTAGAGCGTAACTATAGAGGGCTGTGAGAATTAAAACATGGCTACACGGTAATTGCCCTACAGGCCTGTTTCGTAAGACTTGAAGCCTCACTCTTCAGGAGTTTTATTCACGCTGCTGCGCACTTATTTTTATATGACAAACACTACGTAAATTTACATACATGTTGGTGTTAGGGTGCTAAGCTAATTAGCTTAGCGATTCGCTCTGACGAAGGGCTAACGCTCGAAACGTCAGCTTTTAGAATCTCTGTACGGTAGCCAATTTACATTATCAACTCCGTTGATAAAACCAAATTTTTGTAATTATTCTGTTGTAGCGCCTTCGCTCGGTGCCTGCATGATGATACTAACTCGTTTCTTTTGTTCAAGGTACATCGCTCCGGTTCACAGATAATGACAAATTTCTCGCTCAAGCATAAATTACAACGTTTAGTTGAACTGCTGTACGGTTTAGCGCGGCAAACAATTTGCCATGTAATTTCATGCTCTATGTTGTTATCTATGCGACCATACGTGCTTGCTGAGTTCAGTTTCGAACATAAGAGCTATAGAAATTACGTATATATATATATATATATATATATATATATATATATATATACTTCTTGAACTTGAGACTACTCAGATCTTGAGTACATATGGAGTTTAATACAAATCTGTTTCGTAGGCTAAAATAAAAATAGCTCACTCATCAGTTAGTTTCCATATACGCTGTGTATATGTATATGGAAACTAACTGATGAGTGAGCTAACTTTATGTTAGCCTGCGAAACAGATTTGTATTAAAGTCCATATGTACTCAAGATCTGAGTAGTGTCTTGAAACAATTTGTTACAACAGCTCCTTCATTGTAGAGCACTATATTGGCTCCAGCGGTGATCAGCACCTAAACTGAACTATATAATATATATATATATATATATATATATGAACCATGGGGTAAAAAAACCTCATCTAATCTTTTTGACGTCACTATGGGGAGCTACGACGGTGCTGAA
>NW_027179642.1:0-7945 GCF_036669935.1 Montipora foliosa | reverse complement strand
CTCCCCCCCCCCTCCCTCCCTAACTGCCGGGTGGGTGACATCAAAGAGATTGTAAACGTGGTTTTGTACACAAGCCGTAACCTTTTTGCAGCTTATTTGCAAAATTTAATACCTTTCGGAAAGGATTGTTAAACTCTGAAACTTTGTGAACGGCGAATTAAAGAAACTGGCCGAAGGACTCGGCAAATTAAGCGAAGAGGGAGTGCGCGTATAGTGACCTCTACAAAGCACAGCGGAAGCTATCCTCTCAACGGCCCGTATAGGCTCCACTTTCTAGCGTCTGACCCCGTTCACGGTTTTTGTGCCCGCTCTTCTTTTTTCCTTGCCCTTCACCTTGACTTCCACCTCGTCAGCGCTTGAAAAAACCACAAAACAGAGTGTTTTAACATCACGTTTTACGTGAATAACACAGTAAACGTGATCATTTGACAAAAGCATTTTCCGGTAATTCAAACGATGAAAATTTGTTTTCATCATAGGTTATAGATCGTTCATAACTAGATCCGTCGCTGTGCTTCATTCATTTGTCGTTGCACTCAGTCTGAACTCACGTCAACTCGACTCTCTAGTTGACTCACAAAACACACTTCATCGAAACCGCGCCGCAGAGTTTACAGGTAAGGATTTTGACATTTTTTTTACAAAACATGTTTAAAAGACTCCGAGTTTTTGCCGCGGTTTCTGCTTTTTTTGTTAAATAAATACTTTCATTGTCGATGGTCGCGTGAATCTACAGTCACAAGCCTCACTGTCCATTTTACGTGAAACGTGATGCTACTCTCTCCATGAGTCTCTAATATTCGGACCTTCTGGATGAGTATGAAAGACGGATTTCTTAGACAGTAGACACATCCGAAAGATCACTTTATATGTGGTCGATTCGCGTTCGACCTTCTCAAGGTTCAGTACAGCGTAGTCGTCATTGACTGCCTGCAACGTTCTCCATTCCTCTGAGGATATCGACACTACCCGTCCTTACTTTATACCACTGAAATCGACCATTTGGTTGCAAGAAGACATACCTGCAATGCGATTGTGTGGTTACACCATCCAGGCCAATGCGCACTTGATAGCACGTGTCGAGAGCCAATCAGGAAAACACGAGCAAGACCGATGAACAAGATCCTCGGCAGCTTAGTTTATCCACGCTGATGAAGTACGATTTCTAATTGAGCTGTAGTTGCTGTGATGATGTACGTCTTCTTCGCTCGTCAGTCAAACCAAAAGATACACAAAACACAATAAAAATAAAAACCTTGCCTCAGGGATAGAATGTGGTCTGAAAAAAATTATTCCTGTTCTAGGGAGTGAAACTTAACAATTAACTTGCTGTAGGTTTTGTTTTCATGAGGTAGTCGTGAGGGCAAAATATCTAAAGGTTGTACGCTGCCAATGAGAGACGTGCATAGAGATTCGGTGTCATGGTTGTTGAGCCCGTACGATTTTTATTCATGAGTTGGGAGAAGCGCAAACGAACGAGTGGAGTTGGTGGCGATTCTTCACACCGTGGAGCATCACAGACTGAAAATGACGGATAATGGGCCATTTTTCGGGTTGTCACAATTCCGTCTGCTATCTCTAGAACGGAGAAGACCATGCACAGTCATTTTTCTTTATGATGTGTACACCTTGAAAAAATTTTCAGAGAGACAGGGTAGTCGATCTATGTGGCGCAAAACACGCACTCGACCTGGTGCTCAAATGTGTGGCCTTTTCGGCCCAAAAAGTTTCTCGGGCCTTTCGAGAAACCGGGCCCTTGGTTTTATACTTTCTACCTGTTGCTGTTTTCAAGCCTTGTGTGTATTGGTGTGAATCGGCTGCCCATTCTTGTCAAGCGCATTTGAGTGTATCCATAGGTAAAAGTGCGCTATACAAAATCAATAAGACGTAGATTGTCAATTATGCGAGATGCGTCAATTCTAGCTTTCCTTCCAGTCAGAGACCAGGAACCCTTTTCTGGAAAGTCCTGACAGCTGCAAATTCAGGGCCGAAAACTGCTCCATTTATAAAACTACTGCTCTCCGCGTTGTTTTGAAAACTTGCTCATTTGACATGTGTGTTTAAGGAAACAACCTTGAAAGCTCTCGTTGCACAGGGATAATTGTGGCACCCGTAAAAGTTTTCGTAGACCTCGCGACTAACTAACTTCCGGATCTAGGGGGGGGTTTCCGATTGAACACCCCCGTAGACTTACACACAGTACTAACTGCAAAAACTTGTTAAAATATAAAATATACAATCCAATCTTGTAACTAGCAATTAAGTTCATAACCATGGTGAACGGTTAAGACTGTCTAGGCCTTGACTCTGAGGAACATTCACTACGGAAGCCCGTTTACTACCGTGACGATGCTGGTTGCGTTAAGACTTTTTGTGGAAGATACCCCCGAAGAAGTTGCTTCTTGTTGTATCCCGTCTTTGACGAAACACAAAATTGAAAAAGGCGCAATCGGGTATATTTTGTTATCATAGTTTTTATAAATGCAAATTTGCATGTTTTTTACGCAGCTTTGTTACATTTTGATGCAGTTGTGTGATCACTGTGGTGGTGTCTAGCTTTGTAAAAATGATAATGAAGACGACGCTGAGTTTTCTCCGTCTGGGGTGTGCTGTGTGGCTGTTGGTTGCGGGGACTGTTCCCGCCAAGAGGGAGGGGTTGGGGGGCGAAGGCGGTTTGTGTTTCATCGAACTCGCCTCTGCTACAAACCTGATTTCGCCCCAGAAGTCTGTTCAAACTGCGTGGTGATTGGTATCGGCGAGATCGTAGGAATGTTCCCCACTAACTCCGGAAAATTTCTGATTGCCAAGGGGAATAGTCAAGCTTTTTGCTAAATTTGGGGCGCTCGCTGCGTAAAATCGTAGAACAAAACTTCAATCGGAATGTTTAAATAGGAACGTGCCATTTGGATCGTGGCTTAATTCTTACCAGGGCGAGAACAGCTAATGGCCCCTGAATCTTGGCGTGATCCTTTGGCCTGCAGATAGCTACTGTATTTTTAGAATAGCTATTTTCACGCAAATTCCAACATTATTTTGTTCACGAGTGCGCGTCGTGCGTTTTTTGAGCCGAAGCAGCCGTCAGTTTTCATTGGCTCTTAGTTCAGAATACAAGGCTAGAGAAAACGATTGCTCGGATGAGAATTGAATAGTACGAGCTTGTAAGCGCCACGTTATCAAAACTCCCACCCTTGGTTATATCCAAATGCACAACGAACGCAGGATCCCTGGGTTTCCGCGGTTTTGTAAAAAATGGGAAAACCATTCTGTACAATGTTTTTTCTAAGGATGGCGTTTTGATTTGACTGTATCACAGGTGGGAATAGGAATGCAAATGGAAATGAAGTTATAAATCCTTGTTAAAATTGTCAAACAAAACAACCTGCTTCAGTAAAATGCCCATTTTTAAATTGGCATATCTTATATATCCTGTTTTGCTGTCAAAACGCCAGACATACCGTTTTAAAATCATCACTCTCCACGTCTTTCCGTATTCCGAATAGGTCAATTCATCACGCACCTTAATTTGTTTTCCTACGTTCGTTTTTTCCAGCATATCTTCTTCTGTGCATTCAGGGGGGTCCTGATTTTCGAATAATAATGGATTTTTACGGCGAGTTAAAATGACTCATTCGTTTTCATCTTTTAGAAATACAAAAAATCGTTATTCGGCGGCGACTTTTCTATGTCAGATCCAGATCCCAATCACTGATGTTTTTTTTTTGTTTTCCATATATAACAATGTCGTAGCTTTCTCTAAAGGGAGACATGTTCTGTGTAACATCCTCACAATAGATTGCCAACAAGAAAATCTTTGACATCGAAATAGGTATTTATAAAAGAAGCTTGTTCTGGTTTGACCATTGTATTAAGCTTAGATTTTTAAATAAATACACTTAGTAAAGGTGTCCGTGAGACGCGCATGACTTTACCCTTCATGACCTAAAGTTACACCACTTTTCTGCTTTAAAAAACACATTTTAGGATAACTCAGCCAATCAGGTCTCAACAACTGCAAGATGGGTAATAAGGAATTGATCTTGCTAGGAAGTCAATTGAGTCAATATGAACAAATAAATTCGATAATAAACAAACCTCAGCTGAAAGCCGTGTAGTGCATTACGAAACCTAGTGAAAGGCTCTTTCAACCAATCGGTTTAAACTTTTTCATACAATTTGAAGCAAAACGCAAGCACTAAACTAAAAAAAGATCAACAATCATGAATGAAGAATTGGTTACCATCGCAACTTTAAACGCATCAAGCAACAAGACAACGAAAGCCAACTTCATTGGTCCTTCATGTCACCTGTACTCGCCTGCAACTGACAAAGTTGTCCTCTTTCTATGTAAGGCTGCGATGGTGGGAGGAAATTGTAATCATTTCCTCCTCCACTTTTCCAATTATTTTTTGTCTCTTCTTAATGACACAATTCTGGAAAATTATTTCCTTCCTATTGACGTTGCAGCCAGCGAAAAAAAAATTATGTGTCAGTTTTTACGACATATTTGCTAGCCATTGAAGTGGCCACTTTCGGTACGGACATATGTATACTGATGGGTTATTGTAATAACATGCATAAACTACTGAAGATATTTCCACTAATACGGCGTTTAAAGGTTTTTAATTCACTTTGCAAGCTTTCTGTAAACCTTGTTTAGCCTTTTCCTCGAATATCTAACTGAGATAATACCGAGAATAGCACTATTAAAGAAAATCCGCATTGATTATACGTCGCAGGGGGCGCCCGCCTATCCAAAACACCCATATTTGGAGACAAGAGCTGAAGGATCCAAGACTCCCTTGAGGTGCTTAGGCTGACGCTCGAGCTATTTATACTGCTTAGGTTTAAACACAATTCCCGATGGCAAAGAATGAAAAAATTGTGAATTATAATAAAAAGAGAATTAAAGAAGAAAGCTTAAATTGCATCGTGCCCTTATTTACATGTTAAGGCTTTGCATTTTTGGTATAGCGTTTAATGACCTTTAAATGAAATAACAAATAAAGCGACTTCCCTTTTGATGAAAGAAAATCTTAGAGAACAACTGTAACAGGAAATTTTTCTTTTTTGTAAGACATACTTGGAAACAACATCAGAATTTTAATTTCAAAATTGGTAATTAAATAACTAGAGTTTTCGTGTTTTGATGTCAATGAATGACTATCTTGCACATGTAACTGGAAGTCAAGAACTTTCTATGAAGAAATTATATTCTCTCTGATTTGTGTGCATTGGAATTGCCAACAATAAGACGGAAAAAAAAACGCTAGCCGTTACCGAAACTATATATATTAGATTGTCCAACTTTCTCACACGTTGCAGTCGTCTCAGTTCAATAGTACTTTCTTTATTTTGGGAAGTTTAAGGTCAAACTGCAAAACGGTCATTTTTCATACGCTGTGTCTTACCATAGCAATGGTCCCCTGCACGTCGTTGATTATGACCAGCGAATTTAACGATAATGTGGAAATTTGAAGTTGATCGCGAGCAATTTGTTTTCTTGGTCGCTCAAACGATGAACCAGACAGCCGTTTAATAGAATTGTTCAAAGAAACAACAAAAACAACAAAAAAGAAAAGCCGGCTCAGTCACAGAGGCCTGTCATTACGCCTCTCTGCAATTGCTTATATGTTGTTCCCTGAACGGCCATGTTCGTTTCTGTTTCGGGAGAATGTCACGTTTTGCCTGCAGTATTGAATCACAATAATTCTAGAAACACCTCCGCAATTCACGGAGCCGCGGGATTCCTGTCCAGACCAAATGTGAAGAATCAGTTTTCCGTTTCCGAATGACAGTATGGCTAACCTTTGTTTTCGTTGGAGCTCTACTGTGCCTGGCAAGTTTGCAGAACTGTAATAATTGAAGACTACAGCTGCAAACCTCTCTAATATCGCAATTGCCAAATGGGATTACTGACGTGCAGAAAAGCCAAGGCGAAAGACTAAAGATTGGAAGAGGGGCAACGAATTTAGGATTTTCATTTATATATAAACTGTATACGGAGACTGCTATAGCTAGTAGGTATCCGTATGCATTTTCATCATTTCTGTGGCAGTAAAATATGCTGTTATTATTAAGTTTAATGATCTTTGAAAGAATGTTTGCATACGTGGGCGACAGGAGCTATAATGATATGACCCCACTACGTGTATGGGGGGGAAGTCGGTTCAAGAACCATTTTCGTATGACAGATGGTCCCACATGCTTGTACATCATTCTTAACTCGTGTCGAACTCCCTTCTAATCGTGTTCCTCGTATTATTAAAACTATTGAGAGAAACAAAAAACGTGACCGCGAATGGGCAAACAGCAAAGGGAGCCATTCCTTAATGTGGTAATGGTTGGTAGTATACCGTGGCACAACCAATCACAGCCGTTCTCGGGATGTTTGCAATTACAGTTTCTCTGGTGTGTACGATACGGAACTCCAGCGGCTCGTAAAGGCGCCTCGTCTGGCAGCCGCTATGAGGGCCTATTATTATCTCATCCACCCACACAAACCAACCCACGAAGTGAAGATGTGGAAAGAAAGGCGGGGTACAGCGACACAAACACCGGGTGTCTCCCGCCCTACTCGTGCCACTAACAGTGTGTGGGTTCTTATCACAAGAAACGTCCCACAGGGTCGATTATTAAACAGGAAAGTTGGGGATACGGGACCTACAGTTTGAGTCCTTATCCGAGGAAGACTGTAAAGTCTAACGCATATTGCAGATGATTTACAACAGGCAGCACGGTGTCTCCTCATTATTTTCAAGACCCCAGATTGTTTCCGACCGGTGGGGGGGCCCTCCCAGAAACAACGCGTGGGGGCCCGGTTGCCCCCCAGCTCCCTTCCCCCGCCCCTAGAACGCTCGAACCACATTTCGTTAAATTACATAAACAACAGGGCGTTTGGCATCATGGGCGGGTATAAAAAGGGAGGTCGTAATTTGCGTGCGTTTTTATACGACACTCTAGGACTTAGAATTTGTTAGAGCAAAGTGTGAGGAGCATTAATGAGATAGTACTAAAAAGATGATCCCTAGGTGAGTTCATAGTAGGCGACAAGTTATGCTCTTGATGTGAGTATAATCACCTCGTTGATCGAATTTTAACCAGCTTCTGTTTAATTTTAGCATGTGGAGCTGAATCCCGACCTTTAGTGCACGCTTCAGCTTGCCAGCGTGTTACAGAACTCAATGTATGGAAATAGTGATTTTATGTAAATCTATCATGTTATGATCCGCTCAATTTCTCAAAGGGGGCATCAGAGAAGTTTTCACTTCTTCATTCGCTAATTTCACTCTGTATAATGTGCTGCAGGGAACCCGTACTCTGGTCACCAGGCTCCGCAGTAGCAAAATTATTGAATGTCAATTATGTAAAAGCGGCTGACAAGAAGACAGAGTTGACGAGTGGGAAAGGTGTGCAGAAGATCTGGCTCGGGCCACTTTCACAATTGTACAAAATTTCGCTCGACAATTTTATCTCCAAAATATATGGTTGGATCAGAAAACATAGGGAGAACCACATGGCGTAACCTCGGTTTGTAAAGTTGTCGAGGATTTGATGTCGTGCCCTTGTCAAAACTAGATGACGCTACATGTAGTGTACAAATAAGGGCGATGATAAATGTGTGAGTGTGCCTCAAAGTGAATGTGTCGTATGGTATCGCCACGCTAGTGTTCGACATTAGGGGCCTCAATTAATAAGATGCGAAAGTAAATTAATCCAATTAGGTTTGGAACGCCAGTTCACATCAACTAATGCAGTATGTGATTGTAGTTAGTGAATTAGGATATTTCAAGCTACCGTATAAGGTAGAGTTGTTTGAAAGTAATTTTAGTGGATAACAGAAGGTAAGTAAAAATTGCCAGGACAACGGGGATTGAACCTGTGACCTCGCGATACCGTGTGTGTGCTACTGCTCTAACCAACTGAGCTATGAAGCCACTGACGTTGG
>NW_027179641.1:0-1369 GCF_036669935.1 Montipora foliosa | reverse complement strand
TATGATATACTAGTTTTGGTCGTGATTCTGGACCATCGATCAACCCTGAATAGTCACCTATGAGGTTCGGTAGTCAATGCTCCCATGCCCTGTTCATATGAAACACCTCCATGCCATGGTTTTCTTCCCCAAAACCTTGGTGGTCTTTGATAGGGGATGGAATTATTGTGTTCCATGTCTTTTCTATGTAATTGGCACCTGCTTATCATCCAGAAATGATGATCATGAATCATGATCTTCGACTGCACTACCGGTTGAAGGCTGGGTTCCTCCAAAACACAAATAAGCGCACTGATGCGCACTGAGAATTTTGTCGAACCAGCTGGTAAAGGTGTTTGTTGAGTTGACTTCAGCGAAAAAAAACGTTCAGGAACCGCAGATCTCGAACAGTAAAAACTCCCATGGTTTCGGGAGAGTTTTGGAAGTTGCTCCTAAGTCCGAAGCATAGCCGCACAGCCCACCCATCGACCAGCGGCCTGATGGCAGAGAAAAAGGCCGAGGATGTGCGAAACTGAGTCTCCAGCTGGTTGGTGGTGACTGGAACATGACTTTTGTTTTTCTATATATTGGGAATGTCATCATCCCAATCATATATCAGAGCGGTGGCTCAACCACCAACCAGCCAGTGTTTCTTTAGGTAGTTTTTGTTTGCGGTATGCTGATGGCCCAACGACTGTATGATATTTGGTGTTCCTGGGACATCATGGGAGCTAAAGAGAACATATGAAGTGATGGTTTCAAGTTTGTGTGTATTTGTCAAAACGTTTTTCTGTAGCTTCTTTGGGGGAAGAACCATCCATCCATGAACAAACTGTTACTGTTTTAGGAGACCTCAGGTACTAGGATGTTGATGCTGATCCTTCTATGAAAGCACCAAGCGGATTATGGCGGAACACAAGATGTTCATCAAAACAGCGGCCAGGTACCCTCTGGTAAACATTGACATAACGAACTGGAAAGATCCACCATTTCCAATGGGAAAACTCACGAACTTTCAATGGCTATGTTCAATAGCAAACTGTAAACGTTTACCAGAGGTCATCGGGATACGGCTTTGGAAACTCACCATTTTGCAAGGTACACCTGTAAATGAACCAATTAAATTTTCGAGGTTAAATTTCTAGAGGCTATGTGTTGAATTTTCAGAGAGTGTCCACGTTCCTCAAGCCGATGTAAATGTTCAAAATGAGATGTCAAGCCCATACCCAAATGCTCCATGGTGCTGACCATGGGCATGCGGGCTGTAAGGATTGGCTCCAATGGGGATGACCAACTTTGGACAAACAATCTTCAAGCCCAGGCTTGCTCGAACCAATTATGAATATCATGTTCTTTGAGATTGCCACATGTGATTTTCTTTAATTTTTCG